>NC_060213.1:14352500-14537500 GCF_021130785.1 Homalodisca vitripennis
TTAAAGTAAGCCATTTTCGGTTAAAAAGGCAATCTTTATACAGGCTGACTATGACTCAATATTAATTACGTGTCTTTTTGTTCCTATTTAGTATACATTGGTCCAAGGAAACGTTTTCTAAAAAAAAATAATTTGTAAAATAAAGTTGTTCGATATTTTATCCACTTCATATCCTCTAATTTAACTCACACAGAAACTGCAGAGGATGATTATTATTTGGGGATTGTATGTTATTTCTTTTGAGATAATCCGCTATGAATTTGAAAAATTATTTTTGTGCCTACACGATCAAAATTGGCTTTAGAATCCTGGGAAAAGTATAAATGTAAGTACGATATACTAATAATAAATTTATTTGAACGAAAATAATTAAAAGAAAAGTTGAGTTGTATAACTGAGCTAAGATTAGTATTAACTGATTTTATGATATTCATATACGCTTATTTAAGTGATGTATGACAAACTAACATCCACTACTGTTTTGTAATAACCATAAATGTAATAAAACACATTATCTGAAATATCGCAATTCCATTATAAATATTTGAAGATATAAGAATTTCGACGCTGAAATAATGTAATCAGTTGCGGGTGTTTGCATTTGCTCTCCGAACCTCTGAGCAAACAATTCCAGTAGAATCTGTCACCATCACGATTTTAATAAATTTAACTAGATATTTTCATAAGAAATAATTGAATTAAAATAATTTTTAAAAACTGTTGCAATGCTTTAGGAATTTGTTTATCAAATAGAAATACTCATTTTAAATAATCATAGCATTTATGTAAAAGCAAAAAAGGCTATAACATAAATGCTTATGATACTTATGCTTATGATAAATAAAAAGTATTTATTTTTTGATTTCCAACAGCTGTCAAACTCTCCAATAAAACACGTACATAGGACAAATAGTTCTCGAGATGCCGTGCGGCTAGACAGACAGACAGACAGAAGTCAGATTTTACCGTCCCCTTAGTGGTAGGTTTTGATAAGGCTCTGTCATTTAGTTTATTAACACGGCATTACCCTTGGACAAGGATCAAAGATTAAAGGACTAACCGGATCGGAAGGTTTGTATTTGTAATACAAGCAATAAAGGTTTTAATACTTATTATACTTGTGCATAGTGCAGAACTACGTTTTACACAACAAATTTTGATAATTTAAAATCACTTTATTAATGTTTATTGCGCATATTTATTAGGCCAAAATACAATATATATATATATATATATATATATATATATATATATTATATATATTTATTTATTTATTTATTTATAAACTTAAGTGGTCGATTTATCAAAAAGATACTTTACAAACAATGTAGAGTCTTAAAACTTACAATACTTATACGCATTGTACATAACAGAGAGATAGCTGCAACAGATAATAGTTAGAGCCGTCCCTATAAACAGCTCAGGCCGGTCCTCGAGTACTCGTAGGTAGTTTCGTCTCCCCTGCTAAGTTGGTTACATATATTCACTGGAATCAATGCAAAGGCGTGTCCTTAGAACCATCGATGTAGAGCTTGGGATTCAGTATTGAACAACCTCTGGCATAGAGACAATGTCCAATTAGTTTCATCTTGCCCTCTAGTAATTCAAATCAAATTAAAATAGTTTATTTGTCATTTACAATAAAATTGCATAACAAACGTCAGAATTAACATAACAAAATTAATATACTAAACTAACCTAATTATACTACATTCCTGTCAGATAAGAAAGCATTAATAGAATAGTATTCTTTGTTTAAAAGAAATCTTTTCACATTTTTCTGGAACACAGGCATACTCTGTTCAAATCTAAGGTATACCGGCAAGTGATGAAATAGTTTAATTGCTGAGCCAAAAATTTGTTTTTCATAAATTGAGGATTTGGGAAGCGGTAGAGATCCATCAGACAGTAACCGGGTTGTGTGTAGGAACTAAAGAGTTGAACGTTTAGTTTCATGAAGGACGTGATTTATAAAATGAACATACTGGGAAATGTCAGAAGGTTGTTTCCTCAAAATAGACCTTTGCACGATTGTGATGTTTTGAGGCCAAGAATTACCCTCACTGCCTTTTTTTGTAAGCGGAATACGTACTGAGTCCTAGTAGATTCAGCCCTAAAAATAGGTTAGATGAGGGTAGATAAAACCAAAATATGCTGCAAAAAGTATTTCTCTGTTAGAAAAGTGAAAGAGTCGACGCAATAGAAAAATTCCACTACTCACTTTTCCACATACCTTGTCTATATGGTGATGGTATTTCAGATTACAATCGATGACCAGCCCCAAATCATCTGTTGACTCAGATGATGAGATTTCAGAGTCTACTATCATACTAAAGGAATTCGCATGTCCGAAATCATCACAATCACGTATGCGAAAGTCAACGAATTTGGTTTTTGTTGTATTGACTGCAAGAAGGTTATCCTCTAGCTACTGCAAAAGGGAACCACCCTGAATGAATGCATCTATTTCAAGACATTCTCGGTTCTTATGAGAAAGGCTGAGCAAGGTATCATCGGCAAACAGGCAAATGTTACCATTACTTATGCTACTAGAAATATCATTTACATACTTAGTCAGAAGACCCTTCACTGACTTGGTCTTCGTATTTAAGATTTTGAACAGAATTATCGAATGTCCAGCCATCCCACACATGATAGATCTACATGTACCTCGTGACAATTTTTAGCTGTTTGCTAAACTTTACCACCATAGCAACTGTTTTTATCACAGCGCGATACCGAGCATGAGAACTGGAACGAAGTATGCTCACACAACAGCTATATTGTGCCGTCATCACCTCAAATGCAACCCGTGGGGGACTGGCATCCTCATCGGCATCAGCCACTGTCCCAGATGGGATCGTGGGTGATGTACCATCCTCGTCGTGTGCTGCAACTTCTAAGGGTGTGGCAGGGCAAGGGGAGGAAGCCACCTTCCCTTGTCACTATTCCAGTGACAAGGGTAGAAAACCTTTTCCCCCTCTTGGTTTGACCCTGAAATTGAGAGTAGTTACCTATCCCTTCCTTTCCTGATGGTCCCACCCCTACTTTACCAACAACCCCAGACTAAGGTGTTATGCGACATGTGCTGAGAGTCTCGTGGCACTGGGGGTATATTCAGTGTTTACAACGGAGCCTTCTGGGAACCAGGGGACACCCAGTCGTAATTACCCTTATCTTCCTAATCGGGTCACTGGGAATATGGACTGCAAATACCCGGTTCTCGTGGGATCAGAATGGAGAATAAAAAACAAAACAAAAACAAAACTGAAACTCAAGAGGTAAGCGAAACTCAACCAGAAGAGCTACCGATTGAGCAATTAAGAGTGTCTGAGATGACCCCAATGGAGGAAGACAGACTTCTCTTGTCAGAAGGCGAAGTTCGGCCGGAAGAGCCAAAAAAGAAGCGGCTCTCGAGAGGCGAACTACGAAAGCGGAGGATAGAAGAAGCTGTCGCTAGAGGTGAGCCTATAATCCCCCGGAAAGAAGTGCAGAAGAGGTCGGAAGAGAAAAACCGAGCTCTGATTAAACCACACAACGAAGCCGGTTCCTCAAAAGGGAACTTGGTTGTTGTCGGGGCCTCAGAGCAAGGAAAACTCATTCCGTACCAGCCCAAAAAAAACCAAAAACCCCAAGCTATACAGGTGTGAAGAGGCTGCGATCGCAGCTGACACCTGAAGAAGAAGCAAAGGGAGGGGAGAAAAGAAGGAAGGAGCATGATGGAGGTGTCACTAAGAAGACACCCGAAACATATGCCGAAAGGATTTCTGTGGAGAAGCTGGCTACTGTCCGGTTCGAACACCCAGAAGTGAAAATATCGACGGAAGAAGCCAACAACCTGAAGAAAGTGCTGGGCAAACGCGCCTTTAAGGGCAAAAAACGTTAGGATGTCCAGCTGTCATGTTGAAGGTGGAGCGATAGTGGTCGTCTGTGTAAACACAGAAAAAATGGTGTGGCTGGAGAAGCAGGTCCAGGAGCTGAGTCCTTTCAAAGGAGTTCAGCTGAAAATGGGCGCAGCTAAAAGCCTGGTAAAGATGTTCAAAGTATCAACTTTTATCCCTAAGGACATCGAGGTGGACAGCAAGCAAGAGCTGTTCGAAGCACTCGAAAACCAAAATGACCTTGACACGGATCAATGGACTGCTGTTGGAGGGAAATCTAGCACCAACGGCAAATTCCTGGTCCTTCATGTGGACGAAGACTCCCTGAAGAAGCTGAAGACTCTGGCGATGCGCCCATGTTTGGGAAGCGACAGGATCACCTTCAAGCTGCAGGGAGGTAACGATCAATAGTGGATGACAGCGGTGCTCCAGATAAACCTACACCACATCAGAGCAGCTACGGCAACACTCTTCCAGAAGATCCTGGCTGACGACATAGGCGTGGTCCTGATCCAAGAACCATGGACCGTTGTCAGCCGTGTGTGATGGGGATGAGCACCGCTAAAGGTAATTTGATATATGATTCTGGCAGTAACAAACCCTAGAGCATGTATATATGTCAGTAACAAAATCACTAAAAATGGCACAAATGTGTTCTAGAGACACAGCCGTGACAGAGGTTCACTTGCAGACAGGTGATGGCAACATCAGAATCCTGTTTGCAGCGGTTTACCTCCCATACGATTCTCCAGAACCACCGCCAACTGCGGAGATGAGGCGGATTGTGGAGTTCGGAACCCTTACGCGGAGGCACCTGATTGTCGGTTGCGACGCGAATGCCCATCACACCGCTTGTGAGAGCAGCAACATCAACAATCGGGGTGAGTGTCTCTTGAATTTCATAGTAGAATCTAACTTAGTTATTATGAATGAAGGCCGTAAACCAACTTTTGTAAGAAGAAGAGGTACAGGTGTAAGAGAAGAGGTCTTAGATATAACTCAGACTAGCAACTATATTGCAACTAAAGTTTTAAACTGGAGTGTGCTAGATGAAGCATCTGCTTCAGATCATAAGTATATCTCCTTTGACATGATGTCGTATAAAATAAATGAGACCTATAGAAACCCAAAGAAAACAGATTGGGTAGCTTTCAATGCAGAGCTAAAAAGCAATCTAGTAAGGGAAAATGGGTATCAGGGACAAGGGGTCGAGGACATGGCGAACTCTTTGCAAAACGCCATGATAGAATCGTACCACAAAGCCTGCCCAGTGATGGAGAAAAACTCAAGGAAAAAAGAATTTTGGTGGAACCAGGGGCTGGAAACCTTGAGGAAAAACCTTCGCAGAGCATATAATACATGCAAACGTACAGGGAACTGGGATAGGTACTCTACTGACCTAACAGAGTACAATAAAGAGGTGAGAAGAGCTAAGAGAAATTCGTGAAGAGAATTCTGTCAGAGTATTGATAAGGCTCCTGACTGTGCAAAACTCCAAAAAGTCCTAGCTCGAAGCCCCATAAATGTGGTGGGCACTATACTTAGGGAAGATGGGACTCACACCAAGGATCCTGAGGAGACTCTTCAGTGTTTACTGAATACACACTTCCCAGGATCGTTTCAAACCAGTGAAACAGTTGTTAGTGAATGGCGGCGAGAACCTAGAGATAGCTCGTCTAAGGAGGACTGGAACTGTGCAAAGACTGTTATCTACTACTTAGGGATAAAACGGGCCCTGGAGTCTTTTAAGCCGTTCAAATCACCAGGTACCGATGGCATTTTTCCTGCTTTACTGCAGGAAAGTGGGGACTTGGTGATACCTCTGCTCCTACGACTGTTTAGAACTAGTCTAGCGACAGGAGTCATACCCTCATCCTGGAGGACCTCTAGGATTATATTTATCCCGAAGCCAGGTAAACCCTCCTATGAGGTTGCAAAGGCTTATAGACCAATAAGCCTAACATCCTTCTTCGTCGAGACCATGGAGAAGGTTCTGGATAGGCATTTAAGGGACACAGTCCTCATCAAACCGTCCCTTACATCCAAATCAACATGCCTATCAGAAAGGTAAATCTTGTGAAACAGCCCTACACTGTCTGGTTGGCAAGATTGAGCAAGCTATTGAACAAAAGGAAATAGCTTTAGCAGTATTCCTGGATATAAAAGGAGCTTTTGATAATACGAGTAATCACTCTATAGTGTCTAAGCTTACATCCAGGGGTACGGAGAAGAAAACTGTTGTTAGATGGATAAGTAACGTGCTTAAGAGCAGAAGAGCACAGGCATCTCTGTGCGGAGTCACAAGAGAGGTCAAAACGCAGCGAGGATGTCCACAAGGAGGTGTATTATCATCAAGCCTGTGGAACATAGTAGTGGATGACTTACTATGGACTCTGAATGAACAGGGTATGTATGCTCACGGCTATGCAGATGATGTTGTCATACTCATAAGAGGCAAGCATATGCGTACGTGTCTGGAAATGATGCAGAGAGCACTGGTCATTGTGGAGAGATGGTGTGACAAAGGACTTGCAATGAATCCTTCGAAGACCGTCATGATACCATTTACAAGTAGAAGGAAACTGGAAATCACACAGCCAGTCCTATGTGGGGGCCAGATACAGATAAGCAGGGAGTTCAAATATCTAGGTGCCAAACTGGATGATAAACTCACCTGGAATTGTCATCTAGAATACATAATCAGACGATCTCAGACTACATTGATGATGGTGAGACGTGCGGTAGGATGCACATGGGGGCTTAGACCCGACATGTCACATTAGCTGTACACCAGAGTCATCAGGCCAATGATGGTGTATGGCTCAGTGGTATGGTGGCCAAAAGTCCAACAGGTGACTGCCGCAAAAAACCTGTCAAAGGTACAGCGGTTGGCATGCTTGGGGACAATGGGTGCCATGAGAGGAACACCAACCACTGCTATGGAAGTAGTGCTAAACCTCCCACCCCTAGACATATTCGGCATAGGAGAGGCTAGGATGGCTGCCTACAGACTGAAGTGCAATGGGAACTGCCATTATCACCATGCTAGTAAGCACTCCAAGATCGTTGATATTCTCAAACTGGATATTCTAGAAATGATATCTGACAGAATGGCAAAGGTTACGGACTGGGAAAAACCATTTCAAGTCAACATTGTTGAAAGGAAGGAATGGTCAAAAGGTGAGCCTGATTACATGAAGAAGGCTCTAACCTGGTACACGGACGGGTCAAAGACTCTGAAGGGTACTGGGGCAGAGGTATGGGGAGCCAGACCTAGGGTTAACTTAAGCTTTAGCCTAGGTAAACTGGCAACTGTCTTTCAGGCTGAAGTTACAGCCCTTGCAGAATGTGCAAGAGTTAATGTGGAATAAGTAGATGCCCTTAGAATAAGTAAAACGGAGATCAGAAAGGTGACTGGTTTTATTACAGGTCATTGGATATTCCGAAGTCACCCGAACAGAATAGGTATTCCAGTTCAGGAAACACTGTGCAGGAAATGTGGCGAGACTGACGAAACAGCCAAGCACGTCATATTTGAATGTCCGGCATTACAGCGCAAACGCTCAAGATCCCTAGGTGTTCTTATGCATACGGAAGAGGGGTTGGAACAGGAAAGCATTGTTCAGAAGATCTCTTGGTTTTGTAAAGGCCTGGGATTTGATACAGCTTAAACCTGGGAGAGGGTGCACAATAAGCCGGATGACTGAGAGGCAACTACCAGGCCTAGGAAACCTGGCCCTCTGTTACAGGGCCAAAAAACGTGTTTACCCACTAAAACACCTCCTCTACTCTTTAGGATTCTAACTTGGGATTGTTTATCACATTACTTCAGGCTATGCGTAAATTTGGCTTAAGCCCTTGGGGCTCACTCCTTATCTAGCCGCTAGGTCAAGGGATCTGGGCCACTTCGCGGTCCAGATCGGGTTACTTTTCCAGGAGGATGCCTCGGACGAATTGTGACAAACAATCCCAGTTCCCTTCATCCTCCATAATCTTTTCGCAGACCGTATCCACCGAGTTTTCTTGTGGCCTCCAGGCGGGCCTTTACAAACGCGGACAGCGGAAGAAGGTATGTTCCGCGTCGTCGGGAACGCCAGGGCAGTAGATGCAATCCGGTGAACCGGTCTTGTCCATGCGGTCCAGGTACGACTTGAAATAGCCGTGACCTGTCAGGAACTGCGTGAGGTAGTAGTCCACCCCACCATGCCGCCTTTTGACCCATGGTTGAATCTGCTCGATGAGTCGCGCAGTGCATCGTCCTCGGGTTTCGTGCTATGTTGCCACTGCTGGAAGGTTCGGGGCACGCTCTTCGGATCTTGCTGCGTCCTTGCCGATCTCGCCTTGTCTCTGATAAATCGCCTTCCTCTCCCCTGCCAAGAGCTTAACAGGGATGACTGCGGCAACCACCAGGACGGCAGGCTCGGATACTGTTTTATGGGCGGAAAAAAAACCCGGAGGGCAGCTTGACGCTGAACCCGGGCGAGTCGCAACCTATAAAATTCCTTGATAAAAGCGTCTGCCCACACCTCTGTCCCATAAAGGAGCACGGACTGGACATATTTTTTAGTATTTGATGTTAACTTGTTTATTAGTATTGTTAAAACATTTCTATTGTTATGAGGATGCTATTATCAGTTAAAACAAATATTTGTTATTACTATCATCGTCGTCATTACTTAGTCATTGTTACTGTTATTACTTATGTACATTTATTGCTGTTTTTAAAAGGTGATATTCGTTTTGGTTATGTTGTTATTAAAAAACAATATATTGTACATAAAATATCAGAAAAAAAAAAAACAACACCACTGTGTGTTCCACTCTTAGGAGAGACTATAGCAGTAAACTAAAAACTAATAAACAAATTAGAGTATTTGTTGTTGTGCAGTGGTGAGATAAAAATATTACCTATGAATTACCAATGGATACGGCACTTCAGCTATGCCGCTCTTATGCAGAGAGCAATAACACTAGATCTTAAAATAAGGCAGCCACACTCAAAAGTGCTTTATATTTATTCGTGTGGTAAAGAGCGAGTGATTAGTCATGAATTATTGCTAGTACGCCACATGGGACTATCAAACTCCTGCTGGGAATCAATAGAATTAGATATATAATATACAATGCATTTTATTAACATGACATGCACAACCGAGTTTACTACACAATGTGTGCTGTGCTGGCACTCCAGGTTGAAACAGATTGTAACCAAATATGAAAACTATATCGATAGTAGTAGAGAGTGACTGATTGGACACAAATTGGTATCATGTACAGAACCTGGGTCTGTCAATCTCTTGCGGGAAACAATGTCATTAGTCTGGAACATAAGATAGCCGCAATCCAGTTGACCACACTATTTGGTCCGTAGTGGTGAGTAACTAACTGGACACACATTGGTATCAGATACGACACCTGGGACTGTCACTCTCTTGCGGGAAACAATATCATTGGACTTGTAAACAACACAGCCACAATCCATTTGACCACAGTATTTGGTCCGGGTGGTGAGTACCTAATTAGAAACACATTGGTATCATGTACGACATCTGGGACTGTCAATCTCTTGCGGGAAACAATATCATTAGTCTGGAGTATAAGATAGCTGTAATCGAGTTGACCACACCATTTGGTTCGAGGTAGTAATTACCTAATTAGAAACACATTGGTATCATGTAAAGCATCCGGGACTGTCACTCTCTTGCGTGAAACAATATTATAAGACTTGTACACAACACAGCCACAATCGAGTTGACCTTACTAATTGGTCTGTGGTAGTGGGTACCTAATTTGACACACATTGGGATCGTGTAAGCCATGTAGGACTGTCACTCTCTTGCGGGAAAAAAAACAAATTAACCGGGAACATAAGATAGCCGCAATCGATTAAACCACACTATTCGGTCCGTGGAGGTGAATACCTAATTTGAAACACATTGGTATCATTTAAGGCATCCGGGACTGTCGCTCTCTTGCGGGAAACAATATCATGAGACTTGTAAACAATACAGCCACAATCAAGTTGACCACAGTATTTAGTCCGGGTGTTGAGTACCTAATTAGAAACACATTGGTATCATGTACGGTATCTGGGACAGTCACTCTCTTGCGGGAAACAATATCATTAGTCTGGAACATAAGATAGCCGTAATCGAGTTGTCCACACCATTTGGTCCGTGGTGGTGAATATCTACTTAATCAAATTGGTATCATGTAACGCATCTGAGTCTGTCACTGTCTTGGGGGAAACAAATTCAATTTACCGCACTACTTTGTCCGTGGTGGTGAGTAGCTAATTAGACACACATTGGTAAAATGTAAAGCATCTGAGCCTGTCACTCTCTTGCGGGAAACAATATCATTAGTCTGGAACATAAGATAGCCGTAATCGAGTTGACCACACCATTTGGTCCGTGGTGGTGAGTATCTAATTAATCACATTGGTATCATGTAACGCATCTGAGTCTGTCACTGTCTTGGGGGAAACAATATCATTAGTCTGGAACATAAGATAGCCGTAATCGAGTTGACCACACCATTTGGTCCGTGGTGGTGAATATCTACTTAATCAAATTGGTATCATGTAACGCATCTGAGTCTGTCACTGTCTTGGGGGAAACAAATTCAATTGACCGCACTACTTTGTCCGTGGTGGTGAGTAGCTAATTAGACACACATTGGTAAAATGTAAAGCATCTGAGCCTGTCACTCTCTTGCGGGAAACAATATCATTAGTCTGGAACATAAGATAGCCGTAATCGAGTTGACCACACCATTTGGTCCGTGGTGGTGAGTATCTAATTGGACACACATTGGTATCATGTAACGCATCTGAGTCTGTCACTGTCTTGGGGGAAAACAATATCATTAGTCTGGAACATAAGATAGCCGTAATCGAGTTGACCACACCATTTGGTCCGTGGTGGTGAGTATCTAATTAATCACATTGGTATCATGTAACGCATCTGAGTCTGTCACTGTCTTGCGGGGAAACAATATCATTAGTCTGGAACATAAGATAGCCGTAATCGAGTTGACCACACCATTTGGTCCGTGGTGGTGAGTATCTAATTAAACACATTGGTATCATGTAACGCATCTGAGTCTGTCACTGTCTTGGGGGAAACAATATCATTAGCCTGGAACATAAGATAGCCGTAATCGAGTTGTCTACACCGTTTGGTCCGTGGTGGTGAGTATCTAATTAAACACATTGGTATCATGTAACGCATCTGAGTCTGTCACTGTCTTGGGGGAAACAATATCATTAGCCTGGAACATAAGATAGCCGTAATCGAGTTGACCACACCGTTTGGTCCGTGGTGGTGAGTATCTAATTAATCATATTGGTATCATGTAACGCATCTGAGTCTGTCACTGTCTTGCGGGAAACACATTCAATTGACCGCACTACTTTGTCCGTGGTGGTGAGTAGCTAATTAGACACACATTGGTATTATGTAAGGCAACTGACTACTATGCAATTTTAACCTGCATTAGCTATTAATACACACATATGATTGCTACAACTTATATATGCTGAGTGTTTAACAACAGGATTAAGACATTTTGTCATATCCTCAGAACAAATAAATGTATGAAAAATTTTGCAAATATTGTCCATCAACTTCTCATTCTGTACTAATATAAATTCAAGAACTTATATAGATTCTGTGTCGATCAACAAGAGAAACACATTCTATTATATAATTGTTTGATAAAATATCCAGTCAGTCATGTTAACATGCATTCCTTAGTAATACACTCATATGATTGATACATCTTATATGTGCCGTGTGTAGAGCAACAGGAGATCCAATTCTATGGTATACGTCTTTGGTAAAACCTCCCGTTAGTAATTTTTCCATGCATTTATTATTAATGCACTCATATGATTGATACATCTTGTACGTAACGTGTGTAGAGCAACAGGAGATAAAATTCTATGTTATACGTGTTTGATAAAACCCCCAGTTAGTAATGTTTACATCCACTTATTAGTAATACACTCATATCATGGATACTTCTCATATGTGCCGTGTGTAGAGCAACAGGAGATAAAATTCTATGTTATACGTGTTTGATAAAACCCCCAGTTAGTAATGTTTACATCCACTTATTAGTAATACACTCATATCATGGATACTTCTCATATGTGCCGTGTGTAGAGCAACATGAGATAAAATTCTATGTTATACGTGTTTGATAAAACCCCCAGTTAGTAATGTTTACATACACTTATTAGTAATACACTCATATGATGGATACTTCTCATATGTGCCGTGTGTAGAGCAACATGAGATACACATTCTATGTTATACGTGTTTGATAAAACCCCCAGTTAGTAATGTTTACATCCACTTATTAGTAATACACTCATATCATGGATACTTCTCATATGTGCCGTGTGTAGAGCAACAGGAGATACACATTCTATGTTATACGTGTTTGATAAAACCCCAGTTAGTAATGTTTACATTCACTTATTAGTAATACATTCATATCATGGATACATTTTATATGTGCCGTGTGTAGAGCAACAGGAGATAAAATTCTATGTTTATACGTGTTTGATAAAACCCCCAGTTAGTAATGTTTACATTCACTTCTTAGTAATACACTCATATCATTGATACTTCTCATATGTGCCGTGTGTAGAGCAACAGGAGATACAAATTCTATGTTATACGTGTTTGATAAAACCCCCAGTTAGTAATGTTTACATCCACTTATTAGTAATACACTCATATTATTGATACTTCTTATATGTGCCGTGTGTAGAGTAACAGGAGATACACATTCTATGTTATACGTGTTTGATAAAAACCCCCAGTTAGTAATGTTTACATCCACTTATTAGTAATACACTCATATCATGGATACTTTCTCATATGTGCCGTGTGTAGAGCAACAGGAGATACACATTCTATGTTATACGTGTTTGATAAAACCCCCAGTTAGTAATGTTTACATTCACTTCTTAGTAATACATTCATATTATTGATACATTTTATATGTGCCGAGTGTAGAGTAACAGGAGATACACATTCTATGTTATACGTGTTTGATAAAACCCCCAGTTAGTAATGTTTACATCCACTTATTTAGTAATACACTCATATCATGGATACTTCTCATATGTGCCGTGTGTAGAGCAACAGGAGATAAAATTCTATGTTATACGTGCAACACCTTTGTATCTATTACGTGCAAACACTATTGTATCTATAAAACAAAACCAAAAAATGGCACACAGGATTCCAAAAACTGTGTTTACAGTATAAAATGTAGCTGCAATAGGGAATACATAGGCGAGACAAAAAAGACCACTAAACATAAGGATAAAAGAACACAAAGAAAACACGAGAAAGGGTTTCACAGAAAAGTCAAAAATTGCACACCATTGTTGGTCCGAAGACCATCATATGAATTGGGATGAAGCCCACATAATACATCGGGAACCACATTTCTTCAAAAGGAAATTAATTGAGGCAACATACATTAAATTGGCAGACCAACCAATCAGTCAACCATCAGTCGGAGATTAGGCCGCTTTGGTTGCCAATTCATAAAAAATGAACTAAAGAGAATACCAAAAGTATCAAACGTGATCGGATATTTGCAAATAAACCAATGCGGAGTCACAAATATGGTTTTTAGAAGTTCATCTCGCATGAACCAAATAATAACGAAAGGGCCCTTCCTGTTCCCCTTCCCTTTGTATTTCCGCCATCTTGTTTTAGCCGGCCGTATACGATTACCATTGGCTAACCCCTCTGGTCAGTCGTAAATGGTTAGTAGCAACGAGTGAAGACATATTGTGACCTGTATTCCGTAGTTTAGTTTACCCCCATGATTGGTGTTTTTTATAGTTTTTTTATTAAGTGCATGTCTTTAGTGTTAGTGAAGTTGACATACAACATGTAGGTTGTGATTCCTGACTCAGGCGTGCCACAACGCTTTAGTAAGATATTGTTTATTTTACCTAGTTTGTAATTATGTATTAGGTTAGTTCTTTACCTGAAGAAAGATCAGATTGCAGATCTCGAAACGTAGTGTTACTGTTTTCTTGTTTCATTAACTTAACGATGGCAAATGTCCGGAAAAAATCCTGTTTCCTTCACAATCCTTCCATCGTCAAAAATAAACCTTCAAACAAAGGATGTTATACGTGTTTGATAAAACCCCCAGTTAGTAATGTTTACATCCACTTATTAGTAATACACTCATATCATGGATACTTCTCATATGTGCCGTGTGTGTAGAGCAACAGGAGATAAAATTCTATGTTATAACGTGTTTGATAAAACCCCCAGTTAGTAATGTTTACATCCACTTATTAGTAATACACTCATATCATGGATACTTCTCATATGTGCCGTGTGTAGAGCAACAGGAGATACACATTCTATGTTATACGTGTTTGATAAAACCCCCAGTTAGTAATGTTTACATCCACCTTATTTGTAATACACTCATATCATGGATATTTCTCATATGTGCCGTGTGTAGAGCAAACAGGAGATTAAAATGCTATGTTATACGTGTTTGATAAAACCCCCAGTTAGTAATGTTTACATCCACTTATTAGTAATACACTCATATCATGGATACTTCTCATATGTGCTGCCGTGTGTTAGAGCAACAGGAGATAAAATTCTATGTTATACGTGTTTGATAAAACCCCCAGTTAGTAATGTTTACATTCACTTCTTAGTAATACATTCATATTATTGATACATTTTATATGTGCCGTGTGTAGAGTAACAGGAGATACACATTCTATGTTATACGTGTTTGATAAAACCCCCAGTTAGTAATGTTTACATCCACTTATTAGTAATACACTCATATCATGGATACTTCTCATATGTGCCGTGTGTAGAGCAACAGGAGATACACATTCTATGTTATACGTGTGTTTGATAAAACCCCCAGTTAGTAATGTTTACATCCACTTATTAGTAATACACTCATATCATGGATACTTTCTCATATGTGCCGTGTGTAGAGCAACAGGAGATACACATTCTATGTTATACGTGTTTGATAAAACCCCCAGTTAGTAATGTTTTACATCCACTTATTAGTAATACACTCATATCATGGATACTTCTCATATGTGCCGTGTGTAGAGCAACAGGAGATACAATTCTATGTTATACGTGTTTGATAAAACCCCCAGTTAGTAATGTTTACATCCACTTATTAGTAATACACTCATATCATGGATACTTCTCATATGTGCCGTGTGTAGAGCAACAGGAGATAAAATTCTATGTTATACGTGTTTGATAAAACCCCCAGTTAGTAATGTTTACATCCACTTATTAGTAATACACTCATATCATGGATACTTCTCATATGTGCCGTGTGTGTAGAGCAACAGGAGATAAAATTCTATGTTATACGTGTTGATAAAACCCCCAGTTAGTAATGTTTACATTCACTTCTTAGTAATACATTCATATTATTGATACATTTTATATGTGCCGAGTGTAGAGTAACAGGAGATACACATTCTATGTTATACGTGTTTGATAAAACCCCCAGTTAGTAATGTTTACATCCACTTATTAGTAATACACTCATATCATGGATACTTCTCATATGTGCCGTGTGTAGAGCAACAGGAGATACAATTCTATGTTATACGTGTTTGATAAAACCCCCAGTTAGTAATGTTTACATCCACTTATTAGTAACACACTCATATCATGGGATACTTCTCATATGTGCCGTGTGTAGAGCAACAGGAAGATACATTCTATGTTATACGTGTTTGATAAAAACCCCCAGTTAGTAATGTTTACATCCACTTATTAGTAATACACTCATATCATGGATACTTCTCATATGTGCCGTGTGTGGAGCAACAGGAGATACAAATTCTATGTTATACGTGTTTTGATAAAACCCCCAGTTAGTAATGTTTACATCCACTTCTTAGTAATACACTCATATCATGGATACTTCTCATATGTGTGCCGTGTGTAGAGCAACAGGAGATACAAATTCTATGTTATACGTGTTTGATAAAACCCCAGTTAGTAATATTTACATCCACTTATTGTAATACACTCATATCATGGATACTTCTCATATGTGCCGTGTGTGTAGAGCAACAGGAGATACACATTCTATGTTATACGTGTTTGATAAAACCCCCAGTTAGTAATGTTTACATCCACTTATTAGTAATACACTCATATCAATGGATACTTCTCATATGTGCCGTGTGTAGAGCAACAGGAGATACAAATTCTATGTTATACGTGTTTGATAAAACCCCCAGTTAGTAATGTTTACATCCACTTATTAGTAATACACTCATATCATGGATACTTCTCATATGTGCCGTGTGTAGAGCAACAGGAGATACACATTCTATGTTATACGTGTTTGATAAAACACCCCCAGTTAGTAATGTTTACATTCACTTCTTAGTAATACATTCATATATTGTTGATACATTCTTATATGTGCCGTGTGTAAAGTAACAGGAGATACACATTCTATGTTATACATGTTTGATAAAGTCTCCAGTTAGTAATGTTTAACATGAATTTATTAGTAAATGCATCATGTGATTGATATATCTTGTATGTAACGTGTGTAGATCAACAGGAGATAACATTTTATGTTATACATGTTTGATAAAACCTCCAGTTAGTAATGTTTACATTCACTTCTTAGTAATACACTCATATTTATTGATACCATCTTATATGTGCTGAGTGTAGAGCAACATAAGATAACATTCTATTTTAAACGTGTTTGATAAAATCTCCAGTCAATAATGTTAACATGCATTTCTTAATAATGCACTCATATTATTGATACATTCTTATATGTGCTGAGTGTAGAGCAACATAAGATAACATTCTATTTATACGTGTTTGATTAAAAATCTCCAGTCAATAATGTTAACATGCATATCTTAGTAATACACTCATATTATTGATACATCTTATATGTGCTGAGTGTAGAGCAACATAAGATAAACATTCTATTTTAAACGTGTTTTGATAAAATCTCTCAGTCAATAATGTTAACATGCATATCTTAGTAATACACTCATATTATTGATACATCTTATATGTGCTGAGTGTAGAGCAACATAAGATATACATTCTTTTTTAAACGTGTTTGATAAAATCTCCAGTCAATAATGTTAACATGCATATCTTAGTAATACACTCATATTATTGATACATCTTATATGTGCTGAGTGTAGAGCAACATAAGATAACATTCTATTTTAAACGTGTTTGATAAAAATCTCCAGTCAATAATGTTAAACATGCATATCTTAGTAATACACTCATATTATTGATACATTCTTATATGTGCTGAGTGTTAGAGCAACATAAGATAACATTCTATTTTAAACGTGTTTGATAAAATCTCCAGTCAATAATGTTAACATGCATATCTTAGTAATACACTCATATTATTGATACATCTTATATGTGCTGAGTGTAGAGCAACATAAGATAACATTCTATTTTAAACGTGTTTGATAAAATCTCCAGTCAATAATGTTAACATGCATATCTTAGTAATACACTCATATTATTGATACATCTTATATGTGCTGAGTGTAGAGCAACATAAGATAACATTCTATTTTAAACGTGTTTGATAAAATCTCCAGTCAATAATGTTAACATGCATATCTTAGTAATACACTCATATTATTGATACATCTTATATGTGCTGAGTGTAGAGCAACATAAGATAACATTCTATTTTAAACGTGTTTGATAAAGTCTCCAGTTAGTACTGTTAACATGCATTTCTTAATAATACACTTATATTGATTGATACATCTTATATGTGCCGTGTGTAAAGTAACAGGAGATAAAATTCTATTTTATACATGTTTGATAAAACCTCCAGTTAGTAATGTTTACATTCACTTCTTAGTAATACACTCATATTATTGATACATCTTATATGTGCTGAGTGTAGAGCAACATAAGATAACATTCTATGTTAAACGTGTTTGATAAAATCTCCAGTCAATAATGTTAACATGCATATCTTAGTAATACACTCATATTATTGATACATCTTATATGTGCCGAGTGTAGAGCAACAGGAAATAAAATTCTATGTCATACGTGATTGGTAAAACCTCCAGTTAGTAATGTTTACATCCACTTATTAGTAATACACTCATATGATGGATACCTTCTATACATGTGCCGTGTGTAGAGCAACATGAGATAACGTTCTATGTCATACGTGATTGTTAAAACCTCCAGTTAGTAATGTTAACATGCATATCTTAGTAATATACTCATATTATTGATACATCTTATATGTGCCGGGTGTAGAGCAACAGGAAATAAAATTCTATGTCATACGTGATTGGTAAAACCTCCAGTTAGTAATGTTAACATGCATATCTTAGTAATACACTCATATTATTGATACATCTTATATTTGCTGAGTGTAGATCAACAGGAGATAAAATTCTATGTTATACGTGTTTAATAACATCTCCAGTTAGTAATGTTAACATGCATATCTTAGTAATACACTCATATGATTGATACATCTTATATGTGATGTTTGTAGAGCAACAGGTAAAGCACATTGTGTCTAATCTTTTAGTAATATATTATTAGCCCCTTAGTCCTTAGTCCCTTAGCCCTTAGTCCCTCAGCACTCATTAATCCCTTATCTTCTTTTTTTTTCTCTAAAGAAAACGTAGCTAAACTTAAATTTGCTAATAGGTTGCAGAAGTGTTGTACAGTACGCGCGCTGAAGGTTCGGCCCTGTCGTTGCCCTACTAACCAAATAAAAACATTGACTCTCCAATGATCCGTCATGGACGGCAATGTTTAATTCTCGCTCGACAATCAACTTATGTTTAGACCAACTTCCTGTACAAATAAAATTCTGAAACTTCGCATATCTATTTTCCTGTGTATGCCAATGCTAATGGATGTATTAAGTTTCAATGTTTTATTACTTTTCTTCAATAAAATATATTTTAAAATTAACTGTGCCAAAATTGTGATACAAAAAAGTTTGTATATGAGGATTTTTTTTATTATTTGGTCAGGAAACTTTCACCAGCGGGAAAGTTTTTCTGAATGAACTGAATTTAATTTTAGATTTAACTTTTTTCAGATACATAGTTTAGGTTAGCCGTAACTTAGTCTGAAGTGGAATGCATCACCGACACCGCTGCCCTACAGTTTATGGCCCATTCACGTAAATGCAACACGGCAATACCATTTGAAAGTTTAACATTGAATCACATTGCAATAGTTTATTTCTAAAAAAAAAAACACTTTAGGCCATAGTGGTGATCTATGATAAACTAAAAGTTTAAACTTTAATGAAATTATGTTGAATTTCATTGTATTATATTCGAATAGAAAGTGTTTTGGGGTGTATTGCTTATACACTAATTTTATGACAGATGAATGAATACGAAACACTGATGTATAAAGAATCCTGAGAACAGGGACAATAAATATTCAGACTGCAGCGGGCCAAACATTGGCGGATGTCTGCAGAACAGTTGTTATATCGGGCAATCCACCCGTCCCCCCGCCATAGTCTGCTCGGTTGACACGGAGCCGAACCTTCAGCGCGCGTACTGTACCATGGATAATTAAGTAGGTTTTTAAATTCGTACAATAAATCTTACAGTAGCACTCCCACCACTAAGATGTATAAGTGGACTGGCTATAACCTAGTTGGATTCTGCTTTTTTCATTAAGATAATAATTTCTTTAAGTATGATGTTAATGTAATTGAAGCTAATATATTGTTTCAATGTAAGCTTAAAAAGTGTAGGTGTACCTTTCTCCTTATTTAGAGCTCTGTGAAAGTAGTGTATCACTTCACTGTAATACGGTCCATTAATTCCGTTCCAGATCTGTGGCTGAGAAAAATGTTCTATCAGATTTATTGGGCATGATTTTACTGAGATATGCTATATTTATATCCATCTGTACGGTCGTTAAATAAGAGTAAACTATTAAACTATGTTTCATACAACCACAAAATGCTTTTTACCATTGGGTAATAAAAGAAAATTAAATAAGTACAAGTAATATTATTCGATACAATCATATAAATGTTAACATTAAAGCAATTATTTAATTTTCCAGAGTATAATTATTTTACTTTGTATGTAACTATAATTATGATTGTAGATTTCTAATTCACCTGTTATAATATTTAAATGTACAATTTCTCTGTTATTCAGTTATAATTCTTAACGCTTCTTTAAGAAAATGTATATGAATGTTCTGAAATGAAATGGCCAAGTCCGTTGTTGGGGCCGACCTGACCTTGATGGCGGAGCCACTAGGTCTAAGTCTTTTTCTATTAATATTTTTCTATTTTTTAAATTTTAATTGGGCGCTTAGATCAGATAGATATTAATAAAAAATGGAAAGAACATACGATGTAACAAATATTAGCTCAGGATGAGATTCAGCGTAGTTTACAAGAGATTTGTGACTATTTTACAAACAATAATTCGGACCCCTACTAATTGGACATACTCAGCCAAAGCTTGTGTAGAACATTACTTGTTCTAAAGCTTTTAGAAAATTTTGCATTTCTGTTTAACTGTTTGTTATACGATACTTCTTTAATAAGAGCATTATACATTTCAGTAAAGACTTCTTGATGTAACAATTTTTATGAAGACCAAAATTCTGACAGTACTTAGGTTTATAAAACAGAGTCATACTTTAATATAAACTTTTGTTTTAAAAATTAACTAGGTTTCATTATTATCACATATACAAAAAGACTTTTATTGCAACAAACGAGAACTTAAATGGTACGAATTATTTTCCATCCCACTCTCTATAGCTACGTTTAACTTCACGAATGAACTTTATATTCCAGACCTGTTACACATTTGTTCTATTAAAATGTATTTAATTTTTAAATAACTAATAAATCTAGACGTGCATAAAGTTTTATGATATTAAACAAAAAAGAGATCAAAAGCAAGAAGTTTTATAAGTTCTATTGGAAGGAGTGGCAGGAATATTGTTTAAAGCACTTTCACAAAGGCAATTTACCTGAAATAAATTACCTCTTGTGACCACTTTTGCAGCAAAGTTGTTTGTAAGTATATTGAGCACCGTTAACATTCTCCTGTAAACTTCACTTCGTAATCGGCAGACGTGTTTTGATTTTCACTTTGAAGCATATAATATATGCTTAAAATGGATATTTATATTCAATTTCCTTTCATATTACTTTATGAATTAATTTATTTATGAAATGAAATGAAATGAAATGAAAAATGTCTTTATTAGAGGCGAAGTTAGGACTATAAAGTCCTCTCTACCACTTAACCTCGAAGAGTGAGTAAATGTACATCTCTACGTTACATTTAAAATTTTTAACCTGTTGCCTGATAAAAAAAAAAAATAGTTCAGTTTATTTTCAAAAAGTATTAAAGATTGGCTTCATAGTGTTGAAAATTTAAATTTTCTTTTTTCAATCTTGACATAATTTTATATTTGTACATATATTATAATTATGGACACCTGTTTATTTTACTATTTTTAGTTGAATCATGGTTTGTTAATGAGTATACTGTATTGTTATATTTTGCTGCTACTATATTATATTTTTTCTTTTTAATTTTAGTTATTTTTTAACTTTATTTTGAAGAAATGTATTAGGTGAATAGTATATTGTGTTCACGCGCTACAGAAGCCGCCAGTTCTAGTGTAATGTTTGGAAGACTAATAATTAAGTTGTAGTTTTAATGTTTTTTTCCCATAGTATAATTTATTTTATAAGTACATGTTTCTGTTAATTTCCATAACCATCGCCTACTGAAGATTAGATGGTTATTTTTTGTTCCGATATTTCTAATGTATATATTGTATGTAAAAAATGGAAATAAATAAATATTCCATTCTAAATATTCTAATTATTATGATATTTTTTCTGAATCAAGAAATGTTTATTTCTAACTTTAAATTTGCATTTAATGTTTTAAATAAATCTGCCAAGTACTTTTTTTCTACTTTGCGTTTAATATTTATTATATCAATAATTTTCTACTTCATTGGGCATATTTAGTGACTTTTTTTAAAAAGGTTATCGAAATACTTTACTGCAAAGAAAGTGAATTCATAGACTTTTATAAACAAAATTACTTTGCGCAATTAATAGTATCTTCCTGTTAAACTGTAATGTATATCTCCATCACCGGCGTAGAGAAACCCACTGTTTGTAAACTATATAGGATAGGAAAGTCTATTTGAAATTTTGACTTATAGGATTAGGTCATATTTTTCCCTATATAGCACTTTTTTGCTTGGCATAGAAATGTTCAAGAAGTTGAGATCAGTGATTCATTGTTTGGTTTTAGATAAGCATTGAGTAGAGTTGTACTTTCCTGCACTTGCCTACGTTTTTTTTAGGGAGAGGCAGGAAAATTCTTTTGCGCACACAGGTCGCCAGCCTGTAGTGTGGGAGTCCTACTTACATAGAATACCCACTAAAAAACCTCCTCTACTCTTAGGATTCTAGCCTGGAAACCGCTTATCGCTTTAAACTTCGGGCTAGGCCTAAGTTTTGCTTACGCCCAGAGGGCTCGCACCTATCTAGCCGTTCGGATCTTGGATCTGTCACGCGTTCAGGTCCAGATCACTCTTTTTGGCGCGGAGTATATGGTCTTGCACTTCTCTATGGTAACGTACACGTGACGGGTGGTAATTCCCCTTCGGTTGATTACAATATAATAGCGAAAAAAAAAATTGCTTGCACTTTTTAAATGTATCTTACCGATAGTTATCACGTTATGTAACATCCTCTATTACAAGTTTCCAGGAAATCCTGTGTTTAATGACCGTCAAGCGACTCTCCACAACACTACTGACACAGTTACCTCACAGGTTTAGAGACCACATTTGACATGAAACACAGAGCAGTTGTTGACAATGTATTAACGAGAACAATACATCAGTAGTACTTTAATTTGTACCCTAACTATAGTTATCACGTTATGTGACATCCTCTATTACAAGTTTCCAGGATATCCTACGTTTAATGACCGTCAAGCGACTCTCCACAACACTACTGACACAGTTGCCTCACAAGTTTAGAGACCACATTTGACATGAAACACAGAGCAGTTGTTGACAATGTATTAACCAGAACAATACATCAGTAGTACTTTTAATTTGTACCCTACCAATAGTTATCATGTTATGTGACATCCTCTATTACAAGTTTCCAGGATATCCTACGTTTAATGACCGTCAAGCGACTCTCCACAACACTACTGACACAGTTGCCTCACAAGTTTAGAGACCACATTTGACATGAAAACACAGAGCAGTTGTTGACAATGTATTAACCAGAACAATACATCAGTAGTACTTTAATTTGTACCCTACCAATAGTTATCATGTTATGTGACATCCTCTATTACAAGTTTCCAGGATATCCTACGTTTAATGACCGTCAAGCGACTCTCCACAACACTACTGACACAGTTGCCTCACAAGTTTAGAGACCACATTTTGACATGAAACACAGAGCAGTTGTTGACAATGTATTAACCAGAACAATACATCAGTAGTACTTTAATTTGTACCCTACCAATAGTTATCATGTTATGTGACATCATCTATTACAATTTTCAGGAAATCCTTAACAACGTAACATATGGCCCGCCAGCAAACTCGGCTAAATGGGTTTTATAGAGAACGTGAATGGCTGAGTAGATATGGAAACACCAATAAACCTTTGTTGGTGTGATATCTGGCGGTCAACGTTATCCATAGCGGTTATATATGTCCCAGGATGTTACCCTTGACATCAGCAAACAACGACATAGGTCCAGCCAGAAAGGTTGGCTAAATGGACTTTATAGAGAACATAAATGGCTTTGACGATATGGGAATGCTAATAAACCTTTGCTGCTCTCATATCTGGCGGGAAACCTTATCCATAGCGGTGGTATATGTCCCAGGCTGTTATCCTTGACATCAATCATGAACAACATATGGCCCGCCAGCAAACTCGTCTAAATGGCCTTTTATAGAGAACGTGAATGGGTAGGTCGATATGGGAACACTAATAAACATTTGCCGCTGTGATATCTGGCGGGTAGCGTTATTTCATGTCAGTGTTATATGTCCCAGACTGTTACCCTTGACATTAACCATCAACAACATATGGCCTGCCAGAAAACTCGGCTAAATGGGCTTTATAGAGAACGTGAATGGGTAGGTCGATATGGGAACACTAATAAACATTTGCCGCTGTGATATCTGGCGGGTAGCGTTATTCATGTCAGTGTTATATGTCCCAGACTGTTACCCTAGACATTAACCATCAACAACATACAGCCTGCCAGAAATCTCGGCTAAATGGGCTTTATAGAGAACATTAATGGGTAGGTCGATATGGGAACACTAATAAACATTTGCCACTGTGATATCTGGCGGGTAGCGTTATTCATGTCAGTGTTATATGTCCCAGACTGTTACCCTAGACATTAACCATCAACAACATACAGCCTGCCAGAAATCTCGGCTAAATGGGCTTTATAGAGAACATTAATGGGTAGGTCGATATGGGAACACTAATAAACATTTGCCACTGTGATATCTGGCGGGGTTAGCGTTATTCATGTCTGTTTTTATGTGTTAAAGGCTGTTACCCTTGACATCAATCATTAACAACATATGGCCCGCCAGCAAACTCGGCTAAATGGGATTTATAGAGAACGTGGATGGCTGTGTCGATATGGGAACACTAATAAACATTTGCCGCTGTGATATCTGGCGGGTAGCGTTATTCATATTTTTTTATGTGTTAAAGGCTGTTACCCTTGACATTAACCATCAACAACATACAGCCTGCCAGAAATCTCGGCTAAATGGGCTTTATAGAGAACATTAATGGGTAGGTCGATATGGGAACACTAATAAACATTTGCCGCTGTGATATCTGGCGGGTAGCGTTATTCATGTCAGTGTTATATGTCCCAGACTGTTACCCTAGACATTAACCATCAACAACATACAGCCTGCCAGAAATCTCGGCTAAATGGGCTTTATAGAAAACATAAATGGGTAGGTCGATATGGGAACACTAATAAACATTTGCCGCTGTGATATCTGGCGGGTAGCGTTATTCATATTTTTTTTATGTGTTAAAGGCTGTTACCCTTGACATCAATCATTAACAACATATGGCCCGCCAGCAAACCCGGCTAAATGGGATTTATAGAGAACGTGGATGGCTGTTGTAACGGGTATAGGCCTAGCCTGTAACCTAAATCAACTTTTACAATTAATAATAAATTCGAGAATAATATAATACAATAAATAATATTTTTCTATTAATAATAATAGGAATCCAGACCGACAATTTAATTGCTTAGTTAATGTTATCATTCTCATATTTGAGAATAATCAAATTTCAATTCATTATGAAGCTTAGTTGTGCATGGTGACATAGCCCGTCACTGACAGTTTTGTAACCTCAAACATAAATCTCGAATGGTAAAGTGGCCCATATTTAATAAAACTCGATAGTTCTTCATCAAACATCAAAGAACAAAGAGGTAAACACGGCAAAACGCGTGCCACGATTGGGCTAACGTAAGGAATTACTCTCATTGGAGGGTAGCGACCCCGCGGGAACGCAAACTCGTTCTCTGCGCACCGAATTCGAGTGGGTTGTTAGCCAGAGGTAAAAGCGGATCATTTTTCGACCAGAAAAAAACGGAAAATTTCCGTTTTGAAGGGTATCACTTTTCCCTTCTCTGCGCTACTGACGCGGAGTTTGGGAAAGAGAGAGTCTTCTTCCTCGACCTCTTGATGATGTAGTACGTTGTGAAATAGTTTTCAAAATTTTTCAATTATTAATCAGTCTTTTTTCAATGTGATCCAAATTTAAATTTTTCAATTATCTGTGAGGACCGCCGTTGTCGCCATCATGGGATTTGGTGAATATGTTTAAGAGTATTTAAACCTTTTTGATCAAACATTTTTAACTAATCAGACTCTAAATTTTAACTGCTAGGGAGTAGGGGTATTTTCTAATTAAATTATTTCAAGCTAATTGGATTTTTGTGTTGTAGGATGTTATTTTAAGCATAGCCATAATTTCATTTCATCAAAATTATGTTTCATTAGGTATTTAGTTTTTATTAAATAAATTTAAAATTTGTTTCTATCAAAATTTTATTTTCATTTACCACACATAGCTGCCCTACGCCGCACCCATTGTAAAACGACCCTGTAGAGACAAAGAGTCTAAAGCTAATATATTTTTCACAAAACCTATCTTGTTACAATTTATTTTAATGTAAACGTATCCGTTACAAATGGCACCCAGCAACGTGGGGCAGCTAAAAGTGGTTTAGCTTAATAATTGTGTAGGGGTTTTTCTAATTTGAAATAGACTAAATCAAAATTTAAAAATGATGGATCAGAAACTTGGAGAATATTGACAATTCGGACAGTAGTAGTGAGATGACACTCGCGGAGCTAGCTAATAGGCCTAGATCAGACAGCTCTTTGGCTAATGCGAATAATGTTGAAACGGTGGTAGGCCTAGATAGAACTGATGCATATCAGCAATTGTTGTTTTTGATGACACAACTTAATGACAAATTTGATGGATTAAATAACAAGATGGATGAGATAAAAACCGATATTTATAACAAGATGGATGACCTAAAAACCGATATTTATAGCAAAATGGATGACGTTCAAACGGGCATGACACAAATTGAACAAAAAATTAAACACAAAAATTGAGAACGTTCAAAGTGAATTGAAGGGAGAAATTAAGGTTGTGGGGGAAGAAGTTGAAACTAAAATTGCTAAAGTCAATCAAAAATTCGATCAAGAGGTTTCACAGATTAGTTCTCGGGTTGATGAGATAGTAAATAAAATCGATTACACATGCAACGGAGATACTGAGCATAAAAGATTATGTAGGGATGAGTGAAAATACTAAGGTAGGCCTAAACGGTGGAAGAAATCTAAATCAAATTTAAAAGAGGAATCAGACCTACTAGTTGAGTCGAACAAAGTTCAGACCACTGTGAAAAGCATAAAAATGGAGGGTAGCGGTCTTAATCAACAACCGGCTTGTAATATTATGGCGGAACTCTATTTGACCGAGTTTGATGAGGGTAATGATAGGACTCACCCTATGAATTTTTTTGAAATTGGCTGAAAAATTTACTAATAGTAATCAAGAACACTGGGAAACAAAACTTTTGTATATTGTAAAATACTTGAAGGGGGAAGCATTTGAGTGGGCTCGGAGAAACATTGACAAATGGGAGAGTTTTGAACAATTTAAAAATGATTTCAAAAAGATGATTCTGGGGCATTACTAAACAAAAAGATTTTGAAAACAAATTGATGGGTAATGGGAATTTTTGTGAAGGTAAAACCGATTTGGCAAACTATGTGCTTGGGTATTTTGACATAGCAAAGAAATTGGACAACCAGATGGATAACCTTACGTTTGTTGGCTTTATTTGTCGACATTTGCCGCCACACATAAGTGCCAGTCTGGCAATTCTACAATCCCTTGCTGGTAGGGAAGAACTAGAAGTAGTATTAAAATCAGCTCAGTTATGTAAAGCCTTTCAAAAAAGAAAGTTTCAGGGGATACATACAACACTAATCATGAAAATGGAAATAGACAAAAAATATACACAGGAAGACCAACACAAAACTTTCATGACAATACCCAAGGACAGCAGTATAGGCCAAATCATGAGAACAGGGCAGTAAATACCACACAATTTTCTCATACCAACAATGGTAGGGCCAATCACACTAATGGGAAATCATTTTGAAAGGAATCGGGAAAATAATAGGGGATACAACAGACCCGAGGGTTTCAGAACATTTCGAGGTAGGGGAAATTACAGGGGTGGACTTAATTACCGGGGGGGACACAACTATAGGAACAATTCAGAAAACTTTGATGGGCCTAGGGAAATATGAAAATGGTCAAGATTGACAACCAACAATTCCAGGGAAATAACTCGGAACTTAAATTTTGACGAAAGACCAAAAATAAACAACTTTGAATTGATAGGCGATAGTCAGTTTTGTAGACTATCAAACAAAATTTTGCAAATGGATACAGTTTAAAACCCCTGGTGGTAGAACATCAATAGGACTTTGTGTGGGGGGTCAAACGATTAAACAATTATATGAGCAGGTAAAAAATACATTCATCAAGTTTATCTGAAAACCTAATGATTTTTATTGGTACAAATGACATTCTAAAAAAATAATTCACTTGAGCAAATGAAAACTGACATGAAAGATTTAGTTGAATACCTAATAAATTGTAATAAGAAATTAATCATTTTGACTTACCTCCAATTCCGAAAGTTGCCAAAGACATTGGTATCAGAGGAAAGGTTAAAGATTTAACAGGTTCATACGGGCATTAGACAATGGGGATACAATCAAAATTAATCATGTCACACCACACTTTTGTTGATCACAATGAGTTAGGGTGTAATTTAAAATATTTTGAACAAAACATCAACTTTGGGGGAAACACATTTGCTGATTTGGTTCATCTGAAATATTGATGGGTTGAAACTTTTAAAAAGAAAGCATTGATTGAGTTTTTCAATCAAACTAATGAAAAGTTGAAAGGGGTTGTGCAAAGTAACCAGAATCAAATCATAATGGATCAAAATATAGCGGATGATTTTTTAGATGAAAGCAACTACAATGATTGAGTAATGCGTGATAGGGTTCAGTCTTTACCAGAAATTGATATTGGTATTGGGGGGGTAAAACACAAGTGTTTAGTAGATTCAGGTAGTCAAGCATGTATAATGTCAGATGAATTCTATAAGAAAATAAAAATCAAGTGGAGTACAACATTCCAGAGACTATCCTGTTATTAGTAATCTGTTCAATTGTAGGTGTTACAGGAGTCAGGTCCAATATAATAGAATAATGATGTTTCCAAATAAGACTGGAGGTAAATATTGGGTGAACAAGTGTTGTCCCAATAACCTTTTTAATTGTTCAAGGACATAAAAAATGTGAGTTGGATTACATTGGTTGTGACCATTTATTCAGCAATCACGTAAGGCTGTTTAACTAAACTGTTGATTAAACACATTACTTTATGCTATAGACATGAACCGGTGAAATAATCCTAGAAGAGCTACAATTTAGTGGTATAGAAAATGGTGAAGAATTTGTGGGGGGTTAAGAATAATACATATTAACCAGAATTAACTTGTATAAAGATGAAAATGATAATAGATCAATTACTTTAAGCAAATTTAAAAAAGCCATTTTTTTGAACACAGATCCAATATCTAAGTAGGCTTCCCTATAGAAACAAATACAATTTACTAAGAATCAGAACATGAATCTGAATCAGAAGCCAATTTGAACACAGAGGTTAGTTGACAGAACTAAGTGAATTAGAGGCAGGATAATGTGAGTATTAAGGATGAGGATACTAGAATTATTAAGAGTAGTGAACTCCCCCCCCCCCCCCTTTTGAAAATAAAGAAGTTTTTTATCGGTATCAACCAGCGGTGTGTCAAAGGTTAATCGACAACGGCGAAAAGCTTGAATGTTTATAAAAATAAAAAGTGGAAGTCCACATATACTTGGCAAGTCTTATCCGGTTCCGTTCAGTAAAAAGAACAATCTAGTCATAGAGGAAAGAACTAGAAGAAAGACTGAAACAACAAGAATATTATTAGAAGAGACAAATAGTCCTTATTTTTCTAATCCCTTAGTAATAGTGTAGTAAAGAAAGATTTGGAGATATATAAGAAAGATTGTGCTTAGAACAGTAGGAAATTAAAATTCGTATCTTGTTTCCGGATAGACCTAAAGTTACAGAAACCAACTGATGATATATTTTCAAAAAATTTATGGGAGTTTAAATATTTTTATCATCATTAGAATTTAACGCAAGGGTTTTTTTTTCCCAGATCAAACTCGATCAAAGAGATCTAGGAAAAAGAAATTTGTAGCTTTCACACATTCATACGGAAAGAATTTGCAATTTAAAGCGATTACTCCAATTTGGTTTGTAATGTTAAGCAACGGCTCATTTTTTACTAAAAGCGCATGAAGATAAAATTTTGGGTCCATGAGTTTAGTAATTTCGTAACTTGTTACGGTTGATGTGACATTCTAATTACGATCCAGAACTATTTTTGGAACATTTAGATCATATTCGATTAGAGTACTGAAAAGACTGCATGAGTGTGGAGTGACTGTTTAAACTTAAAAAATCAGGATTTTTTGAGAAACAGGAAGTAAAGTTTTATTAGGTTTTTGTTCTTAGTAAAGAATGGGATACAAGATGGATGGAGGATATATAAGTTTTGAAAAGATAAAGATATTTTCCAACCACCAAAGATCTCTTAAAAGAAACTGGCAATCGTTTTTTAGCGTTTATGTAATTATTACCAGAAAAATTTCAGAAGAACCATTCAGATAATTGGACGGGTTCGGTTTGGTGACATTTTGACGGATTCTAAAGAGTAAATGGTTTTGGGATAAGACAAAACAAAAATCTGTTTGAGAAAATTAAAAGAAACTTTTCTTTAGAGCTCCAGTTATGTTACATCATCCAAATTTGGCAGTAGGGCATTCTATTATAAGTACAGAGATGCCATCAGGACATCAGTGTTGTCAGCCATTTCTTTATCAAGTTAAATGATCAGGGGGGAACATGAAGTGATAAGTGTTTTGCAAGTAGGAACTTCATTTTAGGCAACAGAGAAAAAAATTATAGTCATAAACAAGGAAAAAGAATTATTGGCTAGTGGTCTTTGCTTGTAAAAAAATTCCGAATCTTATATTATTGGGACATTTATTCCAAGTAATTGTTCGTTCAGCGACTCACAAGGCATTATTCTTTCCTCTACAAACCTGTTAGGCTATCTCATGGTAGAATTTTGAGGTGGAGTTTTTTTTTTTTTTTTTTTTTTGGCAATTACAAGAATTAACAATCTTCACTATTGAGTACATCAAGCGGGAAGGCAAAATATTTCCCGCTGAACATTCTCTTCAAAGAGTAAACGGACGAAAAAATTATAAAAAATCCAAGTTGAAAAGGAATTCGGTAATGGTTTTTTTTACAAAATAAAATTGAAATTGAAGTTGGCCGATAGGAAGATTAAACCAAAGTTCATGAAAATTATAGGAGGAAAAAAACAAAGGAGGTGATGATATAATATTGGGCCTAAGGCCTTATTTCTTACTAAATTGGATGGTTAACGATCTAACAAATAAAAGATCAATTTTGTTATTCCAATAATGGAATACTTTTTTAAGCAAAGTATTTAAATGGATGGTGATAGGTTTTTAAATGTCTGTATACCAAAAGCAATTCCAAAATATCAGAATTAATTCAATTTTACACATTTGAAATATGGTCCCCATTTGGGGGGACATTTGAAAATTTATTTAATACTAAGGGAATATTGTGTGTTTTTTCCTAAGATGGAACACTTTCAAGTAAAGAATCAGTAAAAAGGTTGTCAATTGTGTCAAATGTGCCAAACACACCTCACTGTTAAATCACACAATAGGATTTTTACAACCAATAATTCCTAAAAAATTGAAAGATATAATCTCAGTTGACTTGATAGGAGAATTGCCTGTAGGAAGAGGAGGTTGTTAAAATAACTTATGTTGAGTTTGTGTTGGATTTGTTTTCTAAATTTGTTGAATGTTGTATCCGGTCAAAAGAGCTACTACCGTATGTTTTACTAAAATTAAATGTGATCAATTGAATACATACCTGAGGTAGGTGGAGATAGGTACGTTGTATTTGTCCGATCATGGCTCGCAGATTCACTAGTAATTTATGGTATAAAAACTCCGTTAGAGACTTATTAAAACATTTTTAAAAACTATATCATAGTTCTGTTTGGCATCCAGGCCTCTTCAATCCAGTTGAAAGGGGCTTAATAAGGGAAACATTTACTGAAAAAAATATTGCAGGATATACCTGCCATGAGAAAAAACAATTTACTATATGGCCATTAGTACTAAATTTCATTGAAAAAGTGTTTAAATCATCTCCGTTGCATGAGACCACGGAAGAAATCCCCCGTTTGAACTAATGTTTGAATAGGAAAGATAGGTAATTTTTTACCAGGATAACATGGTTCCAATTTTCCAAAAGGAGAAAAGAATGTTAGCTGACTATCCAGGTTAAAAATAAGATTAGTCACAAGATTAGACTAGTTTCAAAAGGGGGAAAAAAAGGAAAGAATAATTTGATAAATAAGGTCAAAACCAATTAGATTTCGTATAGGACGATTGGAAAGTTATAGTAAAAACACATAAACTGTCTGACAAACTTGAACAAGTTAAATTAAGAAGTTCTTTCTGCTTTATCGTAAGGGACCGAATAGGGTTTGGTCGTGTCACAAATAAAATTGGAAAAAACCGCATATGTTTAGTGGTCGACGAAGAATGGTGTGGCGTGAGAGGAAACATTTTCATGGTAACACAATGTTAAAAAAGTTTGATCGAAATTTAGGTTTTAGTTCAAACAAAGATGGGGGGTGTTAAAAAATATGGGTTTCGTGGATTTTTATTATTCCTTTGTAGCTTTTTCCCTTCGAAAGATAAAAAAGTTCTTACAAAACATGAATAAAATGGCATGGCTGGATTTTTACGATTTGAACGGCCATGGGACAATTTAAATGTCAAAAAACACTTATTCAAACCCACAGTTAGGTTTCTGGGTGGTTAACACAAAAAACATACTCATCTAAGACGATTGAAGTCAACTTAACATTACAAGATACATAATCACACACAGTTTATTGTTTTGGGTTGTGTAAATAGTTAAAAAGTGTAAGATTCATAACAAATTATTGAATATGGTTGGGATTGAATAGGAGAATGACATTCAAGTAAGGAAAACGCAGGTTATTTAAAAATTGGAAATACAGTAAAATTCTAAAGAAAAAGAAAAGAAGAAGAGAAAAGTAAAAGCACAAAAAAGACTAAAATTTAAAATATTCATTATTGAAAATAATGTATTGTTTTTCTGATGAGTTAGTTTATTTTGTTGTACGGATAAAATAATAATAATAATGATATTAACATGGGGGATTACTGAGATGATAATAATAATAAAGCAAAACTGGGGGGTATACTGGTATAAAAGTAATTATTTCTTAAAGTAAAAATGTTAGAGGTAGGTCAAAGTAGGCCTGTTTATAGTTAATATGATAATGATAGATAGAGGGGTAGTGTAAAATACACTGAACAAAGGCCTAAAGGTGAAGGGATATATTGTGATATGGATGTGGCATTAATAATTAGTAGAGAATAGGAGTGGAAATTGAGGAGGTTGGGAACAATTTAAAAGTGGAATGGGAAAATAGGGAGTTGCAGCGATAATGTTATGAAATAGTATTGAAGCCCCAATAAAATAAATTCAAAAGTCCAGTACTAAATTAATTTAATTTCAGAGGGGGGATAGAATAAAAAAGGGAAATTATATTAGGCTAGTAAATATTTTGGTTTAATAATCATTTATCAACTTATAATAATGAAGTGCAATGACACTTAAAAGGGATTGTACTGTGGCGGAAATGGGTATTTTTATGGTATGAGGAAGTTAGGAGTATATTGTATTAAATGAATACAAATAACAGAGGTAAAAGAAGAAAAGAATTCAGCTAATATAAAAAAAAAAATAAAACTCAAAACAAAGGGGGACAAAATTGTTTTATTATGACTGGGGGTGGTTTGCCAAAGGAATTTCATTAGTTAAAAAAATTGGTAAATTTTAATTAATAAAAAGCGTGATAAGAATAGATAGTGTGTTTTGTAGTAAAATTTGCTACACACAAATAGGTAACAAGGAGGGTATAAATAAAAATAAACTACCAAAATAGACGGGTTATAATTATTATAACCTCGATTAAAAATAAAACAAAACAAAAATATTTAAATTGTTGCAAGATTTGACTACAAAGGATAAATAATTAAAATAAGTTTTTAAACCTTTATTGTGTATAATTTCTAAAAAAAAAAAAAAAAAGGAGAAACAAATTTTTATAACAACTGTGTGGAGGATTGGTAGTTAATTATGAATGAATTTGTATAGATGAAAATATGCTGAGAATGAATTTTTTATCTAGTAACAATAGTAGTAATAATTTATTGGAAAAAAAATAATGGTTCATAATTTATGTTATGTTGATTTTGTTTTTGACTGTAAGTTGTAAGAATGTTTTATAAATAATGTAAGTAACTATTTGTGAAAAATCTTTTATTTTAAATATTAGGGAATATGTTTAGGTGTAAGATGCGGAAAGTGAGTGCGCGAATGATTAACACTGGCATAATCACACAACAAATTATATCACCAAAAGCAACTGGACTGGGACATCTTTTAAAGTCATGGTGTGTTTTTTTATGAATCTACCAACCAAGTATGGCCACTGTGAAGTCATGGTGTGCTTTTCTTTATGTCTGAAAATAAGTCTAAAAGGACACATACGTTTGAAGAAGTTTCTGTCAGTGAAAGATGAGAATAGTGTTTAAAATGGAACATTTTAAAAGCATTGGATGTGAGAAAAAGTCAAAAAACGTTTGGATACTAATTCACTGCAATAATACAATTTCACTTTGGAAAACAAGTGATGAAATAACAAACTGTTCTCCACAGAAGGAAATAGAAATGTGGAAAGGCAGAAGAACTTTCCCCAATCAAATCGTTCAAACACGCCAATAGGTGATGGTTAAATGAAAGTAATGTGGAAAAAGGGCAGATACTTTTAATCAAATTCATCTTCCAAAGGTGATGTTTTAAATGAAGTTAAATTATGGAAAGGCAAAGAAACTTTTATTCAAAATTCAACTTCCAAAGGTCGATGTTAAATGAAGTCAGACAGTTAAAGCGCTGCGGCCAATAAGTATAGAAGCTGTGATAACTCACCATGACTGTAAGTATATGAACTAAGAGAGTAAACTGTGATAAATTAGCTGTAGACAATACAGCAAAAAACTTATAAATTCACAAAATTTTTAACTTTAAGTAAAAAATTTTGTTCGTCAAGAAGCATGAAGAAGAAATTTGTAAAATTAGATTTAATTGACAGATGTTTATTCTTTGTTCTTCAATTTATTTGTTTTGTAGTTAGGATTGTTTTTAATATTGTATATCTTTGGTATTTTTAAATCATTCACTGTATAAAAGTTTTAATGAGTAAATTTTGTAATGAAAAATTTTCTAATTTTACACACAAAATTTGTGGGGGGTATCTGTAAACGGGTATAGGGCCTAGCCTGTAACACTAAATCAACTTTTCACAATTAATATATAATTGCGAGAATAATATAATTCAATAAATATATATTTTTCTATTAATATTATTAGGAATCCAGACACCGACATTTTCAATTGCTTTGTTTAATGTTAATCATTATCATATTGAGAATAATCAAAAATTTCCAATTCATTATGATGCTTAGATGTGCATGGTGACAATAGCCCGTCACTGACAGTTTTTGTATACCCTCAAACATAAATCTCAAATGGTGAAGTGGCCATATTTAATAAAACTCGATAGTTCCTCATCAACATCAAAGAACAAAGGTAAACACGGCAAAAACGGCGTGCCCCGATGGGCTAACAGTCAAGGATTACTTCATTGGTGAGGTAGCGACCCGCGCGGGAAAGCAAAAACTCGTTCTCTGCGCACCGAATTCGAGTGGGTTGTTAGCCAGAGGTAAAGCGGTACTCATTTTTCGACCAAGAAAAACGGAAAAATTTTCCCGTTTTGAAGGGTACACTTTTCCCCTCTGCGCTACTGACCGGGGGGGGTTTGGGAAAGAGAGAGTCTTCTTTTCCCGACCCCCTTTTGATGTGTACTTGTGAAAAGTTTCAAAAATTTTTCAATTTTAACAGTCTTTTTTTAAATTTATCCAAATTTAAATTTTTTTAAATTTTCGTGAGGGGGCCGCCGGTCGCCATCATGGGATTTGGTGAATATGTTTTTTTAGATTTAAACCTTTTTGATCCCAACATTTTTAAAAAATCAACTCTAAATTTTAACTGCTAGGGGGTAGGGGGGTTTTCTAATTAATTATTTCAAGCTAATTGGATTTTGTGTTGTAGGTGTTTTTTAAGCTAGCCCCCAATTCATTTCATCAAAATTTGTTTCATTAGTATTAGTTTTTATTAAATAAATTTAAAATTTGTTTCTATCAAAATTTTATTTTCATTTTCCCACTAGCTGCCCTTCGCCGCACCCATTGTAAAAACCCCCTAGAGCAAAAGTTAAAAGCTAATATATTTTTCACAAAACCCCTCTTGTTACTATTTTTTTTAAGTAACGTATCCGTTACACTGTGTCGATATGGGAACACTAATAAACATTTGCCGCTGTGATACTGGCGGGTAGGTTATTATGTCAGTGAATTCCCCAGACTGTTACCCAAAAAATTTTAAACCTCAAAAAAAATATGGGGCCCCCAGCAAACTCGGCTAAATTTGGGTTTATAAGAACTGTGGGAGGTTATATGGGGCAATAATAAAATTTCCGCGGGATATCTGGGGGTAGCGTTATTTTGTCATGTTATATGTCCCTGACTGTTACCCCCCCCCCCACCCCCCCCCCCCCCCACCCCCCCCCCCCCCCACCCCCCCCCCCCCCCACCCCCCCCCCCCCCCACCCCCCCCCCCCCCCACCCCCCCCATATTGACAGAACGTAATGAAAGTCGTACTCGATCTGCAGTTTTAGGTTGTGGCTATGAAAGGAACACCGATACTTGTAAGGCTGGAATTAGAGGCTGCAAGTCCTGAACTAACATAACTTCTGACTGTCATTTGGGACAGCCTTCGACTTTTGACCCAAAGTCAATAGTCCTTGTTTGCACCGAGAGGAATCCTTGTAACGGGAGTTTAAGTTTCTATCAAGAGTTTGATCGCTTTTTGATGAAATTTTAAGAGGGACCTGTTGGATCCTTAATAACACACAACACTAAATTTCACAGATAAGAAGAACACTTGGAACCCTAAATACGGACGCATTTCGTTCAATCAACTCCCAAAAGTGGGACAGGTCGATGGTGTACCAAATATGAAATTAAAGTATGATATTAAATTAACTCCTCGTCATTTTTTAGAAAAATACAATTATATAAATCTTGTTCATAAGGGTTTTTTTCAGGTTGCCTTTTTCTCGGCTTTAGAGTACAGAAAAAGATAAACCACGAATTCAGTAAGACAAAGTGTGTACATCTGAAGCATTTATGACACATTTCAGTACTGAGCTACCCACTTTGACACCTGAGTAATGGCTTGCGTCACGAGCACTCCTAACTTCATCATTTCTAGACCCAACTTTAGTAATGGACGTACGTTGCTAAATGGGTTTGATTTACTCCTTTGACGCAGACAGGCATTGTCACCTCACCCACTACTTTGAAACATAGGACAGTACAGCGGTAAGGGGCAGATTAACATTGTACGTTCTAAAGAAGGAGACCAGATACTAAGGGTTATTAAGTTAACAGCCCCGACCAGTGCCCGTTAACAGTCAATTATCATCTCTTGTTTGTAATAATGACTTTTCTAAATATTACAGGGTCTTAGAAAATTCAAAGCAATAAAATACTTGCGCTTATTCTGTATAACTTATCATTCATAAATAAATAATTTATGAATTGATTTCTATTGGTCAATCGTAGTTGGCTGGTCGGCGAATGCAAACCTATTGTAACCTGTATTCTGTAGTTCAGTTTTTATAATTAGTGTTGTGTTTAGTTTTTATTAAGTGCATGTTTTAGAGTTGGTGAAGTTTACACACAACATGGTGGTTGTGATTCCTGACACGCGTGTCACTACGTTCTGGTATGATTTGTTTATTTTAGTCTAGTTTGTAATTATGGGTTGTGTTAGTTATTTACCTGAGGACGAGATCGGATTGCAGATCTCGAAACGTAAATGTTAGTGACATTTTATCACTAAACGATGGCAAATGTCTGGAAAATCGTGTTTCCTTCATGAATAATTGAATTCGGCACTTTCACCTCATAATCTTCATTCATTAACATTTACACAACAGTCAAATTTACTTTTATCGTTAAGATTTCCATAGTCAAGTTGAGCTTTGGTAAGGCTTCAAGTCACCAAAAGAGTTTCATGTTATCACAGCTTATTCGTTAGGATTAATTTCATTATAGTCTCCGTATTAAGTTCTCATTTCATCAAGATTACCCAAAAAACTCTTTTAGTGCCAGAGGAAATTTTCAAGTTGCGCTCCGCCAGTGGCAACCATTTATTACACGTGTGTGCCTGCCTGCTAGTGCCAGAGGAAATTTTCAAGTTGCGCTCCGCCAGTGGCAACCATTTATTACACGTGTGTGCCTGCCTGCTAGTGCCAGAGGAAATTTTCAAGTTGCGCTCCGCCAGTGGCAACCATTTATTACACGTGTGTGCCTGCCTGCTAGTTGCCAGAGGAAATTTTCAAGTTGCGCTCCGCCAGTGGCAACCATTTATTACACGTGTGTGCCTGCCTGCTAGTGCCAGAGGAAATTTTCAAGTTGCGCTCCGCCAGTGGCAACCATTTATTACACGTGTGTGCCTGCCTGCTAGTGCCAGAGGAAAATTTTCAAGTTGCGCTCCGCCAGTGGCAACCATTTATTACACGTGTGTGCCTGCCTGCTAGTGCCAGAGGAAATTTTCAAGTTGCGCTCCGCCAGTGGCAACCATTTATTACACGTGTGTGCCTGCCTGCTAGTGCCAGAGGAAATTTTCAAGTTGCGCTCCGCCAGTGGCAACCATTTATTACACGTGTGTGCCTGCCTGCTAGTGCCAGAGGAAATTTTCAAGTTGCGCTCCGCCAGTGGCAACCATTTTATTACACGTGTGTGCCTGCCTGCTAGTGCCAGAGGAAATTTTTCAAGTTGCGCTCCGCCAGTGGCAACCATTTATTACACGTGTGTGCCTGCCTGCTAGTGCCAGAGGGTTTCTATTTCATTTTGCAATGTATTGGTAAATAATTTGTTTCTCTGTATATTCCATCGGTTTACTCTAAATACCATTTGTTATAAAGATCCTCTTGACAAATTTCATAGTAAAATGTACACAGCAAAAAACATTATGGTAATCTAAAAACTACACAATTGGTAAAGCCTTATTTGACGCAAAATATGAAGTTAAAGAAAAATACAGATAGCACTAAAATAAAAGTACACTATAAAATTAGACACTTTAAAACTTATCAAGATTTTTCCAGTAGTCCTACACACAAAAACCTCAAAAACATAGCACTGATTGAAAACAAACTTCAATACTTTCTTCGTAGGATAATAAAATCTCCTAAATATATATTTTAGTAACGGAATTTAGGTAAACGTATTTATTTAAAAATAAAAGATCTTTCTAAATAAATAAAATGTTTATTTTGGAATTATTCAGGACGTGACGTACGTTCACGACATTACCAAGTTTTTCTCCTTCCAGATTATTGCAGTGACAGCCTTATCTATTGTCACTTACATTCTTCTATTCAAGATCTCAGCTATTAAATTTTACTCTTCCGCAATGATAAATCCACCGCCATGGTCACTCTGGACAAGGCCTTTTGTAATTCAAACCCTCTCGTAATTTCAGTTTTAATCGTAAATTTTCCTGTTATTAAAAATATCTACCATACAGTTGTTCATTCACAAGGGTTACTGCCAGTAAAGTTCCTATCTCATAAGTGTCCTACAGTTATTGTGCTGCTTTCAATGTCAAGGTATCTTCTTAACAAAGATCCTTTCGTTAGGCTCTCGCCCTAACGTGGGTGACCGACGCATTCACAATTTTCAACTCTTCATGACCTTTACTGTCAAGATCTACCATAATTAAGGTCCCGCCACCGTGCTTACTTCTATCTACAGTCACCTTATAAAAACGTACCATTGAGTCTTCAATGTCAGGGTCTCCTTGTAATGAGGTTTCCCACTATAATCAAAGCTCCGTCCAAAGAAACCAGCCACAACAGTTTGTTGACAATGTGGTTCCTATATGAATTAAAAATTACGAAATAAATATCGCTGTGTTTACACAATTTATATGTGGGGGGGGGTTATAGAAGTGAAATCATTGGATTACACAGATTCAATAAGATTAGATACATAGTATAACATCAGTTCACAAATACTTCTCGGTTTTATTTGTTCTGATATTGGAAACTTCATAATGACTCATAAATGAGGGTTTAATACCCAGTTAAGTTTGCACGCCAATGTAGAATGTCCAACATTAGGAAAGTTTGGTTATCAATAACTTGGCACGGAAGTAGCAGCCGAGCACTAAAGTGGTTTCCGCCCTCTCACACCCACTCCGCTTCCGTTTCCGGGAAATTAATAGCAGCGTTTCCATCCATTTTTAAAATGACTTGACATTTTTATATAATGTCTATTTTAGTTTGCCATTTTTTGTTATAAGGTAATAAATTTTAATATTAAATAAATAATGTTTTTATTTTTACGTAAATTTTTGCTATTCAAAGCTATTTTCGCTTGTATGCATCTTTGGTATTAATCGAAAGGTATTAAATTTAGATGTGTCTATTTGGATTTTTAATACATCTTTACGCCTCTATTCCACGTGCTTCAAATCTTAATTTTATGAAAGTATTTTTTTTTTTAGTTTTATAAGTCGTAAATTTATATAAGAGTTACTAGAACACTCATATCATTAACAAAGTTTTCCATTATTAAAAACGCATATACAGCTATAGCATTTCAACGTCCATAGAACATTTTTCAACTTGGAAGGTAATTTTGTTATATAAGTAATTGCCATACATAGTTTTAACTAACTTTTATTAATTAAAATTGTAAATCGTGTCAACTTTTTAAATAAATTTCACTTGAACTTATGAAATAATCAATAGTTTTTATAAAATAAAACAAAAATCTTTTCTACAAACAAGATTGTATTTCCAATTTTTTCAGGTTCATCTTTGAATTATTAGTTGCTTTTCAACTATTATTCTATTTTAAAAAGGACAGAAGGTCAAGTAGCAGCATGATCACACAAGTAATCTACTATGATGTTATTTTACATCAATGTCTGTGACCTAATTGATAATAATCATGTGGAATATATCAGACTCGATATACAAATGTAATTCTAATATTTCCACACAGCGCAACCTGTAAGCTGAGATCCTGTTGTCCTTTAAAACCTTCCATCATAAAAAAGAAATTCATCATATAGGAACTGGAATTTAGTCATATTGAAATGTATGTATACAATCGTTAAGGTTTAAAGATTACTTTTTCAATAACAAACCTTAAAACAAAGAAATACATACTAACTTTTGTATTTAGTCTTTTTGTTTTTACCTAAAATATAGGCATTACTAATTTATGTCAAAATATACGCAAAAACAATATTTTTAGTAGGATTGGTTTTCTTCTTTAATTTTGTAGTGAACGTTGTAAGAAAAATGGATATTATTACCTAAAAAGTGTAATAATTCACTATGTTTTAAGCAAAAAACAAATGATAATCCTTATAATTAACGAAATGAAAGATCAACTAGTCTCCTACCATCATTATTCATAAGGTTGAGAAGACAAAGACCTCGTACACAATCAGCATAAATATTGTATCGTTCCATCCTGATCTCAATCTGGGCACAATGGCTGCTACACCATCGCGGTGTCCTGATGCTACGCTGCAACTACACTGGTACCACACTACCATTAAACTGACGTTTTCACTGCAATTATACCGGCAGTACAATACAATACAATTACACCAGTGCTACCCTGACATCACACTAAAATTAAACTGGCGGCACACTGCAATTACAACGATACTACACTGTCATTTTCCATTAAACTGACGTTTTACTGCAATTATACCGGCAGTACAATACAATACAATTACACCAGTGCTACCCTGACATCACACTAAAATTAAAACTGGCGGCACACTGCAATTACAACGATACTACACTGTCATTTTCCATTAAACTGACGTTTTCACTGCAATTATACCGGCAGTACAATACAATACAATTACACCAGTGCTAGCCTGACATCACACTAAAATTAAATTGGCGGTACACACTGCAATTGCAACGATACTAAACTGTCATTTTCCATTAAAGTGACGTTTTACTGCAATTACACTGGCACTACACTACCATTACGCTAGCGCTACCCTGGCATCACATTCCCATTAAACTGACGTTTCACTGCAATTATACCGGCAATACAATACAATACAATTACACCAGTGCTACCCTGACATCACACTAAAATTAAACTGGCGGCACACTGCAATTGCAACGATACTAAACTGTCATTTTCCATTAAACTGACGTTTTTACTGCAATTGCACTGGCACTACACTACCATTACGCTAGCGCTACCCTGGCATCACATTCCCATTAAACTGACGTTTCACTGCAATTACACTGGCACTACACTACCATTACGCCAGCACTACCCTGGCATCACATTCCCATTAAACTGACGTTTCACTGCAATTACACTGGCACTACACTACCATTACGCCAGCGCTACCCTGGCATCATATTCCCATTAAACTGACGTTTCACTGCAATTACACTGGCACTACACACTACCATTAGGCCAGCACTACCCTGGCATCACATTCCCATTAAACTGACGTTTCACTGCAATTACACTGGCACTACACTACCATTACGCCAGCGCTACCCTGGCATCACATTCCCATTAAGCTGACATTTCACTGCAATTACACTGGCACTACATTTAGTTTAAGATTTTATTATAGAAGTTAAGACTAGCTTGAAAATAAAGAGACGTCAGAATGAAATCCCCCATTAATTTTGAGTCACAGTTCAGCAGGTAAACAGCGCAACGGCGGCGTCACGAGAGAAGGAGCTGAAGTATTTTTCAATCAAAGTTTAGCAAAGTATCAAAGATTGGATTGGAAAAGTTGAAGAACTTCAATTCTTTGACGGCGCAAGAAGGTTGATGTTTCTTATGAAGCAATACCTTGTATATTTTAATATATTTGTTTTATATACAGGGTGTACATAAAGTCCTGCACAGGTATAATATTTTCTGAACGATAACAGATAAATCAACTAGATTTGGTACATCAACACTAAACCTAAAAATCTACTTTTTGAGGAACTATAAGTTTTTTTGTAATATCATGGGGACGTCCCCGCAAGGAGTCAGAAGGAAATCTTAAATAGGAGCATAGAAAGTATCTTCCATATGCACATCCTTTTAAAGGGCTTATCTAGCAGCGTTTAATGCCGCAAACCGCACTCAAAAAGATTGATCCAGTACAAAATGGCGGCTGTTTAAAGGTTTTACTTCGTTACATTTTATTAGTAGCCATACCCCCAGTAAAGCAAAACTGCAACCAAACGAATACTGCAGCTAAATACTACATTATGCTTGTCAGTTGTACAGAAGTGAATTATGACGTTACTTATCCTCAAGGGTTACAAATTTGGGCCTAATATATTGATAACGGGGTAAACCTGATAACAGTAACAATTAGAAAGCTCCTATGTTTGGGTCGCAGTTAGGACTTTCCTATTAGCCAGTCTATTCATAGTAGGCTATTCTAGTTTTATTGTTTTAGTAGTGCTGTCCAACCTTACTATCAGTGCACTTTAGTACAAAAGAGTTTTGTCGTATTGCTTGTAGTTATTCAACTACACTATGTCGCTTGACGAACGTGAACGTATAAACACTTCTTATGATGGTTGGTTGGAGAAACAACAGACGATCACACGAGGAAGCATGCCATTTATTTAATGACTACTTTCCACGAGAGGCAGCCAATTTCTAGAACAACTGTAGGGGGAACTATTCAACGCTTTTTTGGAAACAGGAAGTGTTTCCGGTCGTCATAGGTCAGGAAGGCCCCGCTACTACGACAACCGAAGACATAGATGATGTATTGCAGTCATTTATTGAGAACCCGCAAGAGTCCCTACGCTCAGCAGCACAAACTCATGAAATCTCTGTTACGTATGTTAAAAAAAATTCTGAAAGGGTCTAATTTTAAGCCTTATAAAGTTCATTTGGTGCACGAACTCAAAGAAGATGATTTCGATCGACGTATAGAATTTTGTGAAACTATGATGGCCAAAATATATCGCAACGAAATTGATGTAAACAATATTGTGTTTTCAGACGAGTGTTAATTTATGCTGAATGGAAGCGTAAACAGGCACAATTACCGTTACTGGAGTAGCGAAAATCCTCCTTTGATGTTGGAGGCACATACGCAGTATCCACTAAAGGTGAATGTCTGGCTAGGTGTGATAGGTACCCAGTTGGTAGGTCCTTTCTTTATTGAAGGAAATTTATATGCAATATCATACCAACGTTTGCTGAAAAATTAAAATACACCAGCAACTTCGAAACATGTTTGGAGAACATTTCCAGAATATCTGGTTTCAACAGGACGGAGCACCCCCACACTACGGCATCGACGTATGAGCCTATTTAAACACTGTTTTTTGACAACGGTGGATCGGAAGGCGGGAGACTGTAGAATGGCCAGCGCGTTCACCAGATCTGTCTCCATTAGACTATTTTGTTTGGGGTTACATTAAGGACAACGTCTACAAAACAAAGCCTCAAAATTTAAATGAACTGAGACGAAGAATGCTTCAAGAAATGTCAGACGATTCCTCAAGTTGCCCTGCAATATTCTGTTAATAGTTTTTATGTGCGTCTTTCCAACTGTCAAATAACCGGAGGTGAACAATTCGACATTTACTCTGAACAAATTTGGTAAGTAAACATCATTTTTTAAATAAAACCTTTGAACATCCGCCATTTTGTACTGGATCAATTTTTTTGAGTGCGGTGTGCGGCATTAAACTCTGCTAGATAAGCTCTTTAAAATGATGTGCATATTGACCTATGCTCCTATTTAAGATCTCCTTCTGACTCCTTGCGGGACGTCCCCATGATATTACAGAAAACTGATAGTTCCTTAAAAAAGTAGACTTTTAGGTGTAGTGTTGATGTACCAAATCTTGTTGATTTATTTGTTATCGTTTCAGAAAATATTATACCTGTGCAGGACTTTATGTACACCCTGTGTGTATATATATATATATATAATTGAATCGGAAAAAGTAAGCGCTCTGTGGTGTAATGGTAGCACATTCACCCGGCAAGTGAGAGATCCGGGTTCGACTCTCCCGGCGGAGCAAGTACTTTTTGCGATTCAATGTTTTATTGAAAATTAAATAAGGCAATTGCCATTTATACAATTTAATGTAAACAAAAGTCGTTTGACAGGTATTTGGTCTTCTGATCATATGTTAGTTTGCTTATTTAAACGCATATGTGACAGATACGGCCAAATACAAAATAATTGAATCGGAAAAAGTAAGCGCTCTGTGGTGTAATGGTAGCACATTCACCCGGCAAGTGAGAGATCCGGGTTCGACTCCCGGCGGAGCAAGTACTTTTTGCGATTCAATGTTTATTGAAATTAAATAAGGCAATTGCCATTTATACAATTTAATGTAAACAAAAGTCGTTTGACAGGTATTTGGTCTTCTGATCATATGTTAGTTTGCTTATTTAAACGCATATGTGACAGATACGGCCAAATACAAAATAATTGAATCGGAAAAAAGTAAGCGCTCTGTGGTGTAATGGTAGCACATTCACCCGGCAAGTGAGAGATCCGGGTTCGACTCCCGGCGGAGCAAGTACTTTTTGCGATTCAATGTTTTATTGAAATTAAATAAGGCAATTGCCATTTATACAATTTAATGTAAACAAAAGTCGTTTGAACAGGTATTTGGTCTTCTGATCATATGTTAGTTTTGCTTATTTAAACGCATATGTGACAGATACGGCCAAATACAAAATAATTGAATCGGAAAAAGTAAGCGCTCTGTGGTGTAATGGTAGCACATTCACCCGGCAAGTGAGAGATCCGGGTTCGACTCCCGGCGGAGCAAGTACTTTTTGCGATTCAATGTTTATTGAAATTAAATAAGGCAATTGCCATTTATACAATTTAATGTAAACAAAAGTCGTTTGACAGGTATTTGGTCTTCTGATCATATGTTAGTTTGCTTATTTAAACGCATATGTGACAGATACGGCCAAATACAAAATAATTGAATCGGAAAAAGTAAGCGCTCTGTGGTGTAATGGTAGCACATTCACCCGGCAAGTGAGAGATCCGGGTTCGACTCCCGGCGGAGCAAGTACTTTTTTGCGATTCAATGTTTATTGAAATTATATATATATACGGGCAAACAACCTATTTAGGATTATAGTTTTTTGATTGTCCTGAAGACAACAGAAAATATGTAATCTCTCCATGAGGAATAGTAAGGATTTGAATGAAAAAAACCCATCGTAAACAGCCCAAAAATAAAACAAATTGGATTGTTTACTAGATGTGCATAAACCATGCATTTACATGGATTTTAATTCATTTTGATTTGCATGTAAATTACCTGTATTTAAGTACATGCCATATTTTTAACTAACTATTCCACTAAGAAATGTGTGTTTATTATTATAAAGGTTTAAAAATTATTTTTTCTATCGGCTTTCTCTGTGTTACGATTCATCTACTGGCTTTGAAGTATTAAGATTTTAAAAGAATAAATAGGGAACTCTTTAACGCAAAGAATTATTATTAGTTTTAGCAATAAAAAATTAATCAACTATAAAGTGAAAATTTATGAAATACATCGTTCTATGATAAAAAGTATGATTTTTTGTCACTGCCTTCAAAATAACATTTACAATAATATCAAAGTTAATAATAATTTAGGATTTACCAATGTTAACGAAGGTTTATTTTGATAACAGGTAAAAAATTTACATAAACCTTTGATAACTATTCACATTAAATTTAATAAATAGTTCATATAAATTCTGCAAATATTAATATTACTATATATGCCTGTCTCCGCATGCACCTGAATAAATATGACTATTAATGTCCCCAAAAACGCACTTTTGGGAGGGTTAATGTAATTTTGTAAAATGTTGTATAATGAAAGGTAGCTTGAGCCATACTACATTTTTAAGTCTATATTCACAGATCATTTTTAAATAAAATTTTTAATTTATTTTGCTTCTTTTATATAGAGTGAGTAGTCCAAAATGTAAAAGTTGTACGGTTTCAAAACTATACTTATTGTTACCAGACAGATAGTCGTTAAAAATTTTAAGAAATCAAAATTTTATCCAAGGTTAGCAAATAAGTATTTTCTAGAAAAATATTTTACAGTTGTTTTACCTTTCAGCCAATTTCCAATTTTTAAATAGTTCAAATTTCGAATATGTCAAAGCCATAAAACCTACGAAATTCAAATAGTAAGTTATGACTTATAGTACACCTAAACGTAATTTGTGTAGTTTCTATTCAGTATGATTGTCTGAGTATCTGCCCACAGGTCATCTCGAAAATGAAATGAGATATAGATTAGAAAATTTTGCATAAAACCTTGCTATCATCCTAACTAAGATTCGTGAAATTTACGTATTTCCACTTGATCTTTTGATAGCAAATTTGACTTGACAATGAGGTATACAAGTATTAGCAGACTAGAAGGAAATAAACTCGATACCGGAAATTGGATCAACAGGTAGCGGAAGTAAGGCCGCACTGAAACTGACACGGCAGCCGCTCGATGTTCTAGATGAGTATTAACTGTCTATTATCTGTTGAAATTAACAGCTCTTAATCTCTGATATATATTACTCTTGAAATGACACGCTAAATAAATAATAATGTGAATTATATATTAATTATTTTTTCAATATATAAAACAATGTAGTTATGTTAGTACAGTAGACGGGAAGGTGTCTGTAGAAGTCTTCTTCAAATAGAAACAAAATAACAATATAGTTTAAAGTAAAAAAATTCTACCAGTGCATTGTGATACGCATAATTTAAGTATCACAACACTGAGGGATGGAAATTTCCAAAAAATCCAGAATAACTTCACAATTATCTTCAAAAACAAACATAAAAGAGTTTGTTAGATCGTCATTATCAAAATAATTATAAAACATTTGACCTCTTCGCCCGCTAATGTTTTTGCACTTTTCCTGGAAATGTGTTTAGTTACAAATAATGTATACAACAACACATACAGTAGTTACACAATGTGTAATATGTAAATGTGTTACCATTAGATAACTACGATGCTAAAGCGATCTTCTTTGGTATGCAAATTGACAAACAGTCCTATTCTGTAACCGTGTTCGTTCAATTTATCTCCATCCGGTCATGATGTTTACTCGAATGATGTACACATACTGAAGTTTAAATGCACAATGTTTAATATGTAAATGTGGCAACATTAGATAACTACGATGCTATAGCAATCTTCTTTGGTATGCAAATTGACAACAGTCCTATTTTGTGACCGTGTTCATTCAATTTATCTCCATCCGGTCATGACGTTTACTCGAATGATGTACACATCTACACATACTGTAGTTTAAAATACACAATGTTTAATATGTAAATGTGGTACCATTAGACTACTACGATGCTAAGGCGAGCTTCTTTGGTATGCAAATTGACTATAGTCCTCGTGTTCGTTCAATTTATCTCCATCCGGTCATGACGTTTACTCGAATGATGTACACATCTACACATACTGTAGTTTAAAATACACAATTTTTAATATTTAAATGTGGTACCATTAGATAACTACGATGCTAAAGCGATCTTCTTTGGTATGCAAATTGACAACAGTCCTATTCTGTAACCGTGTTCGTTCAATTTATCTCCATCCGGTCATGATGTTTACTCGAATGATGTACACATCTACACATACTGAACTTTAAAATGCACAATGTGTAATATGTAAATGTGGTACCATTAGATAACTACGATGCTAAAGCGATCTTCTTTGGTATACAAATTGACAACAGTCCTATTCTGCGACCGTGTTCGTTAAATTTATATCAATCCGGTCAATAATACGTTTACTCGAATGATGTACACATCTACACATACTGAAGTTTAAAATACACAATTTTTTAATATTTAAATGAGGCAACATTAGATAACTACGATGCTAAAGCGATCTTCTTTGGTATACAAATTGACAACAGTCCTATTCTGCGACCGTGTTCGTTAAATTTATATCAATCCGGTCAATACGTTTACTCGAATGATGTACACATCTACACATACTGAAGTTTAAAATACACAATTTTTAATATTTAAATGAGGCAACATTAGATAACTACGATGCTAAAGCGATCTTCTTTGGTATACAAATTGACAACAGTCCTATTCTGCGACCGTGTTCGTTAAATTTATATCAATCCGGTCAATACGTTTACTCGAATGATGTACACATCTACACATACTGAAGTTTAAAATACACAATTTTTAATATTTAAATGAGGCAACATTAGATAACTACGATGCTAAAGCGATCTTCTTTGGTATACAAATTGACAACAGTCCTATTCTGCGACCGTGTTCGTTAAATTTATATCAATCCGGTCAATACGTTTACTCGAATGATGTACACATCTACACATACTGAAGTTTAAAAATACACAATTTTTAATATTTAAATGAGGCAACATTAGATAACTACGATGCTAAAGCGATCTTCTTTGGTATACAAATTGACAACAGTCCTATTCTGCGACCGTGTTCGTTCAACTTATCTCCATCCGGTCAAGACGTTTACTCGAATGATGTACACATCTACACATACTGAACTTTAAAATACACAATTTTTATATTTAAATGAGGCAACATTAGATAACTACGATGCTAAAGCGATCTTCTTTGGTATACAAATTGACAACAGTCCTATTCTGCGACCGTGTTCGTTCAATTTATCTCCATCCGGTCATGACGTTTACTCGAATGATGTACACATCTACACATACTGTAGTTTTTAAAATACACAATGTTTAATATGTAAATGTGGTACCATTAGACCACTACGATGCTAAGGCGAGCTTCTTTGGTATGCAAATTGACTATAGTCCTCGTGTTCGTTCAATTTATCTCCATCCGGTCATGACGTTTTACTCGAATGATGTACACATCTACACATACTGTAGTTTATAATACACATTGTGTATTAGGTAAATGTAGAACCATTTGGTAACTACGATGCCAAAGCGAGCTTCTTTGGTATGCAAATTGACTGTAGGCCCCTCGTGTTTGTTCAATTTATCTCCATCCGGTCATGACGTTTACTCGAATGATGTACACATCTACACATACTGAAGTTTAAAATACACAATTTTTAATATTTAAATGAGGCAACATTAGATAACTACGATGCTAAAGCGATCTTCTTTGGTATACAAATTGACAACAGTCCTATTCTGCGACCGTGTTCGTTAAATTTATATCAATCCGGTCAATACGTTTACTCGAATGATGTACACATCTACACATACTGAAGTTTAAAATACACAATTTTTAATATTTAAATGAGGCAACATTAGATAACTACGATGCTAAAGCGATCTTCTTTGGTATACAAATTGACAACAGTCCTATTCTGCGACCGTGTTCGTTAAATTTATATCAATCCGGTCAATACGTTTACTCGAATGATGTACACATCTACACATACTGAAGTTTAAAATACACAATTTTTATTATTTAAATGAGGCAACATTAGATAACTACGATGCTAAAGCGATCTTCTTTGGTATACAAATTGACAACAGTCCTATTCTGTCTGCGACCGTGTTCGTTCAACTTATCTCCATCCGGTCAAGACGTTTACTCGAATGATGTACACATCTACACATACTGAACTTTAAAATACACAATTTTTATATTTAAATGAGGCAACATTAGATAACTACGATGCTAAAGCGATCTTCTTTGGTATACAAATTGACAACAGTCCTATTCTGCGACCGTGTTCGTTCAATTTATCTCCATCCGGTCATGACGTTTACTCGAATGATGTACACATCTACACATACTGTAGTTTAAAATACACAATGTTTAATATGTAAATGTGGTACCATTAGACTACTACGATGCTAAGGCGAGCTTCTTTGGTATGCAAATTGACTATAGTCCTCGTGTTCGTTCAATTTATCTCCATCCGGTCCATGACGTTTTACTCGAATGATGTACACATCTACACATACTGCAGTTTATAATACACAACGTGTATTAGGTAAATGTAGAACCATTTGGTAACTACGATGCCAAAGTGAGCTTCTTTGGTATGCAAATTGACTGTAGCCCTCGTGTTTGTTCAATTTATCTCCATCCGGTCATGACGTTTACTCGAATGATGTACACATCTACACATACTGTAGTTTAAAATACACAATGTTTAATATGTAAATGTTGTACCATTAGATAACTACGATGCTAAAGCGATCTTCTTTGGTATGCAAATTGACAACAGTCCTATTCTGTAACCGTGTTCGTTCAATTTATCTCCATCCGGTCATGATGTTTACTCGATTGATGTACACATGTACACATACTGAACTTTAAAATGCACAATGTGTAATATGTAAATGTGGCAACATTAGATAACTACGATGCTAAAGCGATCTTCTTTGGTATACAAATTGACAACAGTCCTATTCTGCGACCGTGTTCGTTAAATTTATATCAATCCGGTCAATACGTTTACTCGAATGATGTACACATCTACACATACTGAAGTTTAAAATACACAATTTTTAATATTTAAATGAGGCAACATTAGATAACTACGATGCTAAAGCGATCTTCTTTGGTATACAAATTGACAACAGTCCTATTCTGCGACCGTGTTCGTTCAACTTATCTCCATCCGGTCAAGACGTTTACTCGAATTATGTACACATCTACACATACTGAACTTTAAAATACACAATTTTTATATTTAAATGAGGCAACATTAGATAACTACGATGCTAAAGCGATCTTCTTTGGTATACAAATTGACAACAGTCCTATTCTGCGACCGTGTTCGTTCAATTTATCTCCATCCGGTCATGACGTTTACTCGAATGATGTACACATCTACACATACTGTAGTTTAAAATACACAATGTTTAATATGTAAATGTGGTACCATTAGACTACTACGATGCTAAGGCGAGCTTCTTTGGTATGCAAATTGACTATAGTCCTCGTGTTCGTTCAATTTATCTCCATCCGGTCATGACGTTTACTCGAATGATGTACACATCTACACATACTGTAGTTTATAATACGCAATGTTTATTAGTTAAATGTTGAACAATTTGGTAACTACGATGCCAAAGCGAGCTTCTTTGGTATGCAAATTGACTGTAGCCCTCTTGTTTGTTCAATTTATCTCCATCCGGTCATGACGTTTACTCGAATGATGTACACATCTACACATACTGTAGTTTAAAATACACAATGTTTAATATGTAAAATGTGGTACCATTAGACTACTACGATGCTAAAGCGAGCTTCTTTGATATATAAATTGACTACAGGCCTATTCTGTGACCGTGTTCGTACACAATGTGTGATACCTAAAAGTGGTACTCAAATTCACATAAATCGTCTATTTTTGTACTTTTTGTTCAACTGACTGCTTTATTATATTGATCAATTCACGGAATAAAACTACTATCATCAATAATAATTAACACAATTTTAATGATATTGAAAAAAGAACATAAATTTGTACTGTAGAATAATCGTCATGATTACTTCGATCAACACAAGAGAGAAAAGAAGCTGGATTGGTTCTTAAATTAATATAAACTTACATTTTATAAAAGCATGATTATAAAGAAGGCATTTAGTACGACGGGAAAGAGAAAAGGCCAAATTTATGCATGGGATAAAGTTTGCAATTGCTTATAAGAAAGCACAAAATACACATAACCTAACTAAAGTGGAAATTTAGATTCATTATGTGTAGTAAACTCGGCTGCTTCACCATGCTGGATAAAGATATTGTCAAAAACATTATACTTTGCAAGGGAGGTACCTATCTAAACAATGAAAAGAATTTTTATTTTGAGTTTTTTCGTCGCAAACTTTTTTGGAATTTTCAGACGTACGTGATTCCAGATTCCAGGAGTCGTTTCTGAAACTGTCGGACTCCAGACACTGCACTAAAAGGAATTTGAAATGGAGTTAAACTCAACGCCATACAGTCCTAACTGGTCTAAGATATCTTTTGTACTCATGTATCATTCATGTCAGAGTACCAATGTATTATAATCTGAACATCATTTAGATAAATGTTTGGATATTTGCTCCAAACCGGTTAATAATTAGCACGAGCCTGATACAAAGCCAATTAAAACTTCAGTATTTGGACTAAGAGATGCTGTTAGACGCAAGCTCCAGGCCAACTTCGTCTCTTCGTGTTAACTCGCTAACTTTGGTAGTTGTCTGAGGAACTTTGAGAGTTATGATTTCTTAACAAGACTTCCTATTCTATTTTTATAACTTCCACCGTGAAGCAGATTATATAGTTAGAAGTATTCTTATTGTTCTATTTCTATTGAAAGTGTTGAAGAGGTTTAGTTATTTTCCAAGCAGTATGTTCGTTTTCCTCCGAATTAACCACCCCTCCTCTCTCACTTTCATAGAGAGCAGCCTGTCTCACGTTTATTAACTTGCAACAGCAACACGTTCTTTTTATTTCCAGTAACGCACAATGAGTTATATATAGATAACAGCTCTGGTCAGATAATAAAAACAGCTCTATATTTATTTAGAGCTAATTTGGGAACAAATTCTTACCAGAGGTTTTCGTTGAGTACTAAATAAAATATTCTATCAATGCCTAAATATAATTCTACCACTCGAGAGGCTGGAAATCTTTAATTTCTCGAAAGCAAATTTACATGTAGATTTCAAATGTTGCATGAAGCTCCATTTCTGTAGAAGTAACACCGAGTCTGATTACAGTGCATTTCCCCCCATAGGATTTGTTAGCGTTAGCAAATGTTTTTCCATTGGCCCTAAGGGTAATTATGATGGCAACAAGAAAATAGCTGGAAATGAACTTTGTTAACAAACTGAGTGCAATCAAATTAGGTTTCAACATGTGACATTTTTATTTATGGGGTCTAAAAAAATAATGGAGTGGCAAGTAAATATTAAAAATTAGTGACAGGATTTGATTTCAGCGCCCTCTTGTGTTGTAGTAACCCCCTAACTTACTGGAGAGTTTGTATTATTTGAACCTAACTTAAGGACTTAAAGATTTCATCTGCAGACTTTAAATTGTGCATTAAACTTTCTCTACGTAGGCAATAATGTGTTCTATGATGGTGCATGTCTAATCATGAAATTTTCCTGAACGCATAGAATCCTCAATCAGGAGACAATTTTTACTTTTTGTCTAACGGGAGGATGAAAAGCCTTTTCAGAAAAGTAATTTTCAAAAATTAATTTATTTTCAATTTCCGCCACTCCATACACTTACTAAAACCATTACATTATAAAACGAATGTAACTAAAAAAAGTTTTTTCTAGTTTTTAAAACAAAAACGTACTGTGTTTAATACAAGACTCATCTAAATAACTATCCCATGTTTTAATTTCGTTACACAATACAACACTAATTATTATTGAAACTGAACTACAGAATACAGATCTAGTAGGGCTGCATTAGCCGACCAACCACCTAGGACTTGGTATCATTTAATAATGTTAACATAGATTATAATTGTGTGTTACGTTAGCTATTTCCTCTAACACGTGATCAAATTTTGTATCTCGAAACGTAGTGTTACTTATTTATAGGTTATTTTTTGAATCGCTGAACGATGGCAAATGTATAAAAGAATCCTGTTTCCTTCACAATCTTTCCATTGTCAAGAACAAATTTCAAACAAAAATATCAAAGTCATCCCAAATTTTTATCCATAGGTGCCATTGTTGGCTTGGAACACTTTTTGCACAGGTATCGTAAATTGAAAAAAATACAACATTCAGAGATAGTAGCCTGAGGAGATACAAACGTATTTGATTATCATATAAAATTATACACTGCTAATTTAAGATTATTTTCTAAAATTAAATGTAAACAAATTTGCAGCCTCTTCGGGGAATATCAGCTGAAAGTGTCAACAGCTGTTTTTTGTCAGTTAAATTTGAATTACATTTCGTAAATATTATTACTACTTTGTTGTACTCTAAATTATTTCGGAAAGCTTTTAAAACTTTTCTCTTCATCAAAACATTTCTCAGGCTTAAACGGATATGAAAAAAATAGCCGCATGGGGCCAGCAGTTTCAAGATTAGCACTTAGCAACACATTAAGCGAATCGTTTTTATTTATACAATATTGAGAGCAATGAAACTGTACATTATTTCTTGTAGGATCAGGCCTACCAACCTGAAGTTAAATAACCTATTGAAATTGAAAAATTTTCATATATATATATATATATATATATATATATAAGTAGATATGAATATGAGGGTTCTAGCGCACTTTTTGGAGTAAACAGAAAACCAACGAAAAATACTGTCTAAAGGATAATAAACGAATCTGTAAAAATCAAACAATAACCGAATCTATTGCTTCTACTTTCTTAAGCTGTTTAATCTTCGAAATCTATTGAAAAATCTATAAACGGAAAAAATGAAATTTGCTAACAATCACTCGAGAAGTCGGGGAGAATGTGAGTAAACCCGCATTCTTTTCACGAGGTTCTTCATTTACTTTCTCCAAATGTACTATAAAATCATCAAAGATTTCAGGTTTAAAATCGTAGTCAAATTCAATGTCCAAAATAGTGAAAGATTATAGGTAAAATCTTCTCATAATAAACGTGTGTATTTAAACCTACAAACCTAATGTATTCTTTGAAAAGGAAAATAATTTTGTCAACGGTTCCAAGAGATAAGTAAAAATTTTTGTTCTGTTTTCTAAATTCTGTAACAAAATGTGTTTGCTTCTTGTCTCCATATTGTAATTTTCTAAGCAGGTTATTCAAATATGTTAATTTATTTCGAAATTTCTTAGGCTTAGGTCTTTCGTACAAAATTAAATTACAATCTCTACAAACTAATCTTTTATCAATAATTTCTCCTCTATTATAACACTTGGCATTATACTCTTCCATTTTTACAAAAAGAATAAATGGAAGCTATGGAACTAAGTCTGCCGAGATATAAATTTTTCAGCGCAAATGTTTATGTTTATATTTCAACTACCGAGATAAAAAGAAATAATTTCATTCTATTGTACAACTATTTAGGATATTTTGTTTATGATTACAAAGATTATTCCGGAAGAAATCGAGATTTTTCATCAGCGAAAGAGTATATTTTTGAAGTTTTAGAAGGAATGAAAGAGAACAATATGAACATCATTAACTACTGAATTTCTCTAATATCGTTCTTAATCACGTCATATGATAAAAATTTCTCAGAAACCACAACCACATAACAAATCGCGTTTGTAACAGCATTTTGAAAATCCATATTGATAATTATATCGTTCTTTGAACTAGAAATATTTGTCAAACTCTTTGTTGTATCAATGACATAAATGGGTCTATTTGCTATAAATTCTTTGGGGTTGTAATACATTTCCATATTTTTGTAGTAAACTTTCTTAAAATCTTGATACATCTGATACATGATTCTGAAAAGACCACCGGAAATGTTTAAATTTTGTAATTCATCTGGATAATAAGAACCATTCAATTTTACTCTGATATTTTTCACATTCAAACTATCGAACTTTGAAGGATTTTTTTCTTGATTATTCTGTCTATCTGTTTGAAAACCAATGATAACGAACTTGGGATTGAAGATATTTCTATAAATATTTGTGATATCGAACGAATAAGTTGTTCCGGAAATACCTTTTTGCTCAATACATTGCCAATCTAGAAAATTAAACGTGATGTTTTGAGATTTTATAATTTCATCAATCAACTGAATTTTACTCGTGGTTTTGTAATCAATCATCGGAACTCTAATGAAAAACTCGTTAATTGTAATTTTGCCATCAACAGGCATAACATTTCCAGTTGCAGTCTTCAGAATCACATCATCGTCTTCAGCTCTTATGAAACTAATGTAAAATCCACCTTTATAGATTGGAAAATTTACATTTTCAAAGAATCCTAAGCCGAAATGTGCTAAATCACCGACCGCTTCAAATTGTCCAAATTTAAAAGTTGATTCAAAACTGTTTGAAAATACATCACTTTTGGAATAACAAATAGTTCCTTTAATTGTGCTTAATTGGCCACAGTTTTCGACTTCTTCTATCAATTTATTGTGTTTTCTTACTTCAATCTTAGAAAATAAAAACGGTATAAAATTATCGATTAATCTAACATTATCAGTTCCAAGATATGCTTGACCATCTTGTTTTGTTAAAGTTCCAGAAATATAAAACTGGAAGTTAGACGAGCAAAAATTATCTCCAAAATCAATATTAAACTCAGTTCTTTTATTCGGTTCATTCAAATGTTGTTTACTAATTGGATAGAAATTTTTAAACTCCGCCCTTTCAATATCACCTGAATACTTTTTGTAGTCCACCATTTAATAAGAGAAAATTTAGAAATTTTAAACATCATGTATAAGTCGATAAGAAAAGATTTTAGTCATTTTTTAATGATCTACTTCGTCATATTCAGGATTCTGTTCCTTAAATTTTGCGATCTCGGTCACATATTTCAATAAAATCTGCACAGGATAGTAACCGCTATCTATAATATTATTCCAATCAACTGTATCTTTATTTTCATCCAAAAACTTTATACTCAAGTGTTGATAGAGGCAAAGAACAGACATATGATCTTTTAATTGATAATGTATATTTTCTTGAATGAACTCTGGGGACAGATTTTGATATTTAGCAATGTTATACCAATTCAATTTGTTTTACGTATAATCTCATCATATCTTCGGATAATTCATATTTTTGAGAAATGTCATCCCAATGTTCTTTTTTCAAATCTCTTTCGTGTTGCATTATAAAAAGATCGAAAGCACTGTAATGTCCCGCCATCTCTATTTATTAAGAAAAAATTTCAAGTTTTTATAAATTGGCTCTTTTTAGCGTTACATTCAGCACATTTTCCAGAAATTCTTTTAACTCCATTGATATTTGCATAGTAATTTTATATCATTTGTTGCAGTTTTTTTCTTTACATCTCACACAATATATGGGCGCCATTTATTTAGGGAAAATTAGTCATCTTAGGCGCCTAATCTATTAAATCTGTTATCAATATTTTCCAAAATTATATTAAGATTTTTCCTCGAACTTATTAATTTTTTCTTCTAATTTTTGAAATTTGACAGCATTAGAATCATTATATTCAACAAATTTATGACCAATATTCTCAAAAGTTTTCGTAGCATCTAAACTAAACTTATCAAAAGACTTTAAAATTAGTAAGTTTTTCATTAATTTCACCAACATCGTCTACTGATCTTCTATTTCTGGCTTCTAACTTGTCATAGACTTCTGTTGTAAAATCTTTAACATGCTGTTTATGATTCTCATAATTTTGTTTTAGTTCATTAAACATTTTAATAGGATCTTCTAATTGAATCATTACAACAACATCAAATGGATTAATTCCTTTACTAACACTGCTAATTCTTTTTCCTTTAAAATCTAAGGCATTTTTAACATTCGGATCATGTAAATCAACAATATCGATGTTTTCTGATAATTTTAGAGGTTTTAAAATTTGTTCTTTAACAACAACATCGTGTTTGTCAATACCAGGTCGAACACCGACAATTCTTTTCTTATTAGCCAAACTAACATAATTCTTTTCAACTTTGATCGCTTCAGTAATTTTATCAGCTTTTTCGATATGAGACATTAAATTGGTAAATATTTTTTTTGCACCATCTTCAAATTCTTTTTTCAATGTTTTTATTTTATCAGCAACTTCATTTGAACTCATGAAATTTGCAAGTTTGTTATCATATTCTTCTTTAAAATCTTCAATCTCGACAGCAAACATATCTGAATCTGGAAGGTTTTGTAATAAATTTTCTAACTTGTTATCAAACTCATTTCTCAAACTATCAAAATTCAAACTATTATCTACATTTTGAATAATTTGTGTACCAAATACGTCAAAAATATTTTGTGAATCCATATTTATTAAGCAATAATTTGTTAACAACTTCTTTAAAATCTTTACCATTACTCAGTTCATTCAAAACAAAAACACATAAATGACCACAAATTGGGGGATCTTTATAGTCTTGAATCTGAGAGTCATTGTAGTAGACGCTTGATTGATTTTTTCAAATATTTAATCAATTCTATAGGTGGTTTGTCCTCAATTCTTCCATACGAATCAAAATAACATGCATTCTTATCATTTTTATAATAACAAATCCAATGCGTTCCACTTCCCATAATCGAGTCTAAATTCACAATTCCACATTCGAATTTCTTAACTTTTTCGGGTAATGTATCTCTCATGAAAATTCCTCTAAAATGTTTAATATTTTTGCAGATTTCTTCCAATTCCCCGAATGTTAATGGTTTGATTTCAAATTTTTTTTAATGTTTGATTTCACGTAATTCAAAGTTTTTTCATCTAATCCAGATCCTGTAACATCTTCCAACTCTTTATCTAACCAATTTAAAATGTTTCGAACAATAGGAATCACATCTTTTTTAACGATTGGAGCAGCTTTACGAACATAAGGAACAACATTTTTAACAACTGGAATATTTTCTCTCTCCCAAAATCTAATAAATCTTTCAAAAGTCCACCATTTTTAAGTTCTTTCAACTGATTATAAGAAAATTCTATTCTGGTTCCTTTATTGTTTTTCTTATGTTTTTCGAGTTTATTGTATTGTCTATTTGTTAAAAATATCTTATCTTCGCCATTTTTTAGTTGATCTATTTTAAATTGAATACTAACGGGTATTTTCTTCTTAAAAGCGGATTTTATTTTTTCTTTCTGATTTTTGCTGAAATTTACGTTCACCTCCATTTATATAGTTAACATTTCAAGTTCTCTTCGATTCCCATTCCTAGTTTTCTCTTCAAAAACATTGCTCCAGCTGTTGGAAGCGCAACAAATCTTTCACCTAAACTAGCATCTTTTGATAAAAATCTATCCATTGCCTTATCTTGCAAAACTTTATCTGCAATATGTCTGGAATTTGTGTCTCTATGTTTTGCATAAAAAATATCGTGTTCCATAGCAGCTTGATCTAATTTATTTATACCAGGATCTCCTCTTTTTAGTCTTTTTTCGAGTTTTGTGCCAGGCCCCAGATACTGATAAGTTGGTACGTGTAATTCAAAAGGTAAATTGTTGATAAAATCATTCAAAAGTCCACTACCCTCAATCATAGATGAACTTATTGCCGGCAAAACTCGTTTTAAATATTTAATTCCATCAGGTTTTTCAATCATTTCATCAAGTTTGTTCGAAATAAAATCTTTAATCGCTTTCTTTTCGTTCAAAAAATTGTTGTTTCCAGCCTTCTCTTGAGCATAAATATAATTAATAATTCCATCGAGTTTTTTTCAAATCGTCGATATATCTGTATTCAATCTTATTATCACTGTATTTTCTCACACCTGATCCTTCGATTCTTTTTTCCCAAATTGGTTTAATCAAATTGAGATATTTTTTACCTTTACTTGACTTTGGTTTCTTAGTTGATGGATCATTATTTTTGTAAATTGAATCAGATTTCCATAAAATTTCAGTATACTTTTTCAAGTCTTCTTCAGAATATAAACCGTCTTTTGGAACATCAGTGCCTGTTAATAATCTCCATAAACCCTGAGTACCTTCGTACATTTTTTCATTAATAACTATGTCATTATGTTCAAAATTTACGGGCAAATTTCCAATCATAAAACTTTTCTTTTTTCTATCCCAATACAAACCAAATTTATCATCCTTTGCTCTAGGAAAGAAATTTTTTACCAATTTCACCAATTATTATATCCGTTTGTTCCAGGACTTATTGGTTCAACTATGGTAGAGTCTTCAATGATTCGAGGTCTAAATGGTGTTGAAGATGGTAATTTTGGCAATTCAAACTCAGATTCTGGTATCGAAATATCGGCAAACTGTCGTACAACTGGAACCAAATTCATTAAATTTTGATTATCGCTTAAAACATTTTCAATTTTGCCCTCAACATTTTTTATTGCAGAAGTTACAGGTTGATTAATTTTTTGAATAAATTCTTGTTCTTTTTCATCAATTCGAATCTGTTCTTTAAATTCTTTGATTAATTTCTTTTCTATTTGATCAAGTTTTTTTCGCTTCTTCAGAAGTTACGTTCACCATTTAATTAGAAAAATTTTGAAACGTGAACGTGGAACGTAAAACGTGAACGTGAAACACGAACGTGAAACGTGAACGTGGAACGTAAAACGTGAACGTGGAACGTAAAACGTGAACGTGGAACGTAAAACGTGAACGTGGAACGTAAAACGTGAACGTGGAACGTAAAACGTGAACGAGAACGTGAACACGAAACGTGGAACGTGAACACGAAACGTGAAACGTGAACACGAAACGTGAAAACGTGGAACGTAAAACGTGGAACGTGAACAGATTTACCGTTTTTTCTGTTATTTTCATAATGTAAATAAAAAGTAAAGATAATGTAAAAATAATATTGTAACAAATATTTTATCAAGTAGATTTGTCAGACCACTGAGCAGCATTTATGTTAGAAAATTTATTCAAATATTTTCCATTTTTAGGCTTCAAAGTTAGATTAATAGTTAAAAATCCATAGTCTTCTTTCCAAATTTTATCACATAATTCATTAAAGTGGTTAAAACTCATATCAGATCCCACATAATTGTTGTAAATTTTTCTCGAATAGTGATCATCTTGCTTAAAAACACACAACATATTCAAATTATTTCTAATAACTTGTTTATCAACCTTTGAAAAGCATTGGGAAAGATAGATACAAGATATGTTTTTGTGACGAGACATTACGAAATATTCCTTAATAACGTCTTGATTTTCTAAAATACAATCATCGAAAACGATTAAAGAATTTGGTTTACACTCGCTTAATGGAACTATGTCCTCAGAAGCATTATAAAAATGTGATATTTTTTTGTTTAAGTTTTTTCTCAATATTTTCAAATCTTTCTTGTAATTTTTTATAGGCGTCTTGTTTCTAAAGATTTACTAAAAACATACAAATTGGAATAAGGAATCAACCTATTGTAGATAAAATTCAATAATAAAGTTGTTTTTTTTCCACATCCACTTGAACCAACAATTAACAATCTGATCGGTTGATCTTTCTTATTTTCTTCAAACGTTTGAAGTTTTATCTGATCTTTTTGCTTTAAAAATTTCTACATTTAAATAGAAGATTTTCATCTTGAAGCAACGCTTGCGAAAATGAAGCTGTTCAAGTTGACTTCAGAAAGCTCTCAATTATTTTTAAACTTGGAACATCCTATTCATTTAGAGGAAGAATCAAATTATTTCATCGGTTTAAGCGGTTTTTATTCTGACAATTTTGTAATAAATATTAGTGAAAGTTCTCCTTATTGTATAGGATTTAGTGAGAAGAACATAACAAAATATTATGGTTTAAACAAAGGATATTATACTTTCGATCAAATAAAAAATTCCCTTAAAAATTATCTGAAAACATTCAAACAATCAGATAAATCTTTAAACTTTGACGAAAACAAGTTTGAAATGCAAAAAAATTATCTCTCTAATAAAATTCAAATAAAATCACCAGTAAGAATAATGTTTTCAGCAATTATTGTAGATTTATTAGGGTTTGTTCAAAAAACTATTGAGCCAAATCAGGTATATTTAGGAAATAAAACGCCAAAATTTAGACCGTTTGATGTAATTGAAGTGCACTGCAATCTCGTTGAACCTAGTTTTGAAAATCATACCGAACATTTACACAAAGAATCTGAAATTTTGTACACTTTTTTCCCAAATGTTGCTTATGGATCAAAAATCAGTGAAAAACCGAATGAAATCGATTATATTCCAATTAGAAAAAATATTAAAAGAATTCAAAAAATCGTTCTAACTATACAAGAGTCTGAGGGAAATTTATTAAATAATGAGAGTAAAACAACAATATATTTAAGATTGAAAAAGGATTAAAATGGACCCAAAAATATAAAAAAAGCTTCGAAAACATACATTCTGAAGGTAGGGGTGATTCGCCCCCGCCTTCAAACTTTCAAAAAAAACACTGTTTTCATTAATGAATCTGGGCTTTATTCTCAAAATAAAAATTACTAGTTAAATTTCTTTTCTATCTAAATGGAGTCACTTGTAGGCCTACTCAATAATCAACTCAAATTCAATAACACAAATATCTTAACGATTGTAGACGAAAACAATATGATCTGGTTTAAGGCTAAATATGTTGCAAAAATTCTAGAATATGAAAATACTATGCAAACGATCAGATTAAACGTTGACGAAGATGATAAATTAACGTTTAAAGACATGAATCAAGGGGAGCTATTGAATAGCTTACCTTCAAACTTTCAAAACAACACTGTTTTCGTTAATGAATCTGGACTTTATTCTTTAATTTTGAGATCGCATAAATCAGAAGCGAAATTGTTTAAAAAGTGGGTTACAAAAGAAGTTTTGCCAAGTATTCGTAAATTTGGTGAGTACAAACTTGAAAACAAGATTAAATATTTAGAGGACGAAGTTAAACACTTGCAAATTAAAGATGAAATCAAAACGGAAATAATCGCAAAACAAAGCGTAAAAATTGACTTGATGAAACCAGACCTTGTTTGTAAAGATTTTGATAAGAAAAAACACCATGTTTTTGTGTTAATTAAGAAGAATCACATGTGGGAATGGCCTTATTACGTTATCAGAGCTCAGAAACGAGAAATACCAAACCGATTAAAACATCTAAAAATAAATTATCCTGAATTAGAGATTTTGTTCATTGATGACGAACCAAATTCTATCAATCTGTATAACCAAATGAAAGAATCTTTGAATATTTTATACAACGGAAATCATTTTACTACAAATATGGCAGAATCTCGACTGATTTATAGAATATCTAAATTACACGATGAAAATGTTAATAAATTTTACTAAAATCTTGAATTATGATAGTTTGTTTGTAAATGTCTTTTAAGATTATAGAATTGTTGAATTTCTCTTCCGCATACGCAATGAACTGGTCCAGCAAAGATTTCTCTAATACATTCTTTACAATATGCTTGTTTTTTTATCTTTACTATAATGCCAATTGTTAAATTCAGAAATATTCTTAACTATTTTACAGCGTGTGCATTCTTTCTCTTCCAAGAAATAATTTTCCCATTTTATCATATCATTCTTTTCTATATTTCTTATTACAATCTTTACAATAATAGTATAATCCATCTTTGGTATTCTTATTTTTAGAAAATTCTTCAAAATCTTTAAATTCTTGACACTTTGTAACACTTCTTTTGGGCCTCCATTTATATAGAAAAAATTACAGCTTTGACTTTCTCAATTCATATTCGTAAACACTTCCGGTTATTTCTCAATTTTCAAAGTTTTCCAAGTTTATTTAACTCATCTAATATATCAGATTTTGCTTCATTTTTATAGCCATAAGGTACTGTATCGATCTTATTTTCTAGGACAATTCTCTTATCATCTTTAGCGTTTAGTGCCAGTTTGTTTATGGTAATGGTATACAATTCATGTTTATAGCTTTTTATTACAGTCATCTCCCTAAATTCTTCTTTATCTTCGAACAAACATCTCTTCAAGTTTTCGATATTTATTGTTTTATTTACAACGCTTCTCTTAATTCCTTTACACCTCACTGGATTTTTGTCTAGATATTTGTACGAGTACATTTTCGACCTCAAACCACAAAATTCTTCTAAAACTTCTCCATTTAGTTCGTCTTTAAATTTTCCAATAACTTTCTTATTTTTAGTACCGAAACATTCATGATCTTTTGGATAATCGCTCGTATCAAAGTCATTCAAATTTTCTTTAATAATTTTGTAAGGATCACGTTTTAATTCTAGAAAATAACTGTCTGTATCCATATAACACAGATTCAAATCTGGATCATAGTTCTTTAATTTGTTGTAATAAAACTCGTACATTAGCAATTTTGAGAGGTCGAGAACTGAAAATCCTATGTAGATTGGCTTGTTAAATTTTACTTTCTGTTTGTACATGTGACTCGCTATACAGTTGTCGTCAAAGATGTTAAAGCATTTGAAATTTGTTTTCTTAGCTTGTTTCATTGAAAATTCTTCATTTCCTAGTCTAATATCACATCTATTTCGCACATTTTCCATAGATTTTCCAAAAACTGAGTTGTTCATTAACTTGTAAAAGTCCTTTTCCAAAGTCGCTTGTAGCTTTGGTTCTCATATTTGTGTTGAAATCAATGTAATCTTTCATAAAAGGTTTCTGATCAAATGCGATAACTCTATTCACATGTTTCAAAATCATACCTTGTTCCAGATAGAATTTCAAATTTCTCGAATGAACAACGTATTCAGTTTTATCTAATAGAGTGGTGCACAACTTATTTTTAAAATGTTCTGGAGCAAGAGGTAAATCCTTGTGATGTTCGTGTAAATTTGTTGGATATTCTAGATCAACTTCAAGAATATATCCATAATCTTCGTCGCCGGTGAGTTCCAAAATTGTTTCTTTCCATTCTGCAGTTGTGTAAGTTTTTGGATCCATCCACTTGATATCGCCATATGGTAAACTTTGCATTAGGCCATACCCATAAAGGTTGTTTGCATCGACATAAAGTAAATAGTTTTCGGGCTTTGTCTTATCAAAATCTTTTAAGTATTTGTTATTTGCTTTCACATATCGTTTAATACATTGAGAAATGCCTCCACGAATGCCTTTTTCGATCATTAAATACATGTTATAATCGTTAATTAGCTGAAGCTCAATTTTCGTTAATTTTAACATAGCATCCCATGCAAGACTGGGAGCTGTTAGATAGTGTGCTGGATCAAGTTTATAGCAATTCAAACAAATATTCCTAAAATTTTCAAAGATATCAGCGAGCAATAGAACATCTTGAATGTTATAGAGATCGGAGTAATTTCCTAGATTTTTTACTTTTAATTTGTTCCATACATTTAAGTAGTGTTGAAAATCTTTCTCAGATATGCTCTCGTCTGTCAAAAGTGAATAGAAATCTTGAATTCTCAATTCTTCTGTGTAATCAAGTTTTTCAATACTGTCGATAAATTCGTAAGGAAATATGCCTTTTCCAGATAGAATTTTAAAGATTTCTTCTTCGTCATTTGGTTGTCTATCTAGAATTGCGTTCAGACCATCTTGTATAAAATGATTTGTATGTTTGAAATCATCTTTTTTGAGGTTTTTAGCTAACTTTTCTATAGACGATGCCATAAATCTGAACGTATCTACGAAAGAAAACTTGATGAACTTTCTTGGTTTATCATCTTCAAACTCATACCCATATCCTGAATTTACTGAATAATTTATATATTTCTCATCTGTGTTTGCGATCAAATCAACATTACCATACTGTTTTGCCAATTCTTTTATGTACAAATGCGTATCGTAATTTGACATATTGTGGCAGAAAACAGGAATATTTTGTGGAAATTTTAGATTCAGATTACAACATGAATGAGCTGCGCCTCGAAATTTGCCGGTTAAATGACAATGATCTCTTACTTTATTATAACTCTTATCTCTCCAATTATCAGGAGTAAAACCATACTGAATTGACCCAACATCATAAGCAGACCATTCACAGATATGACAAACGTTTGAATTTTGATACGAAATTTCTTCTTCTTCAGTTAATTTCATGGGTTTTTGGTTCTTAGAATTATATTTTTTAGCTATGTATTTCGATAATTTATTGAGCTCTTCAAACAATTTTGCAGGAACATTTGGCAAATCTTCTTAATTTTTTGCTCTATAACATATAGGTTTGTACATGCGATTTGTCACATTTGACACTAAATATAGAGTAAAACCATAAGGAATGTGCTTCTGAATCTTGGTTGTAATCGATCTTTGTGGATTGTTCTTGCATGTCGGAATTTTTTCTAATATGCTCTCAAAATCCATATAAATAACGTAAGGATGAGAAAATTTCTTTTGATAATTAGTAAATGATGTTGTTTGACCTGGAAAGGGCATAATTGGCTTACAAACTTCGTGTTGCTTGCAAATTTCTAAATGATTTGTTAAATCTCCAGATTTGTAGAAATGGCTTAAACATCTTCTGCATAGAAATTTTTTATTTTTACACTTAGATAACTGAGAAAATACAAGTTTGTTTTAAATCTGTTATCAAAACATAATGAGATTTTTCATCTTGTTTTACATACAATAAATTGATTTCTAATTTGGCGTCATAAACTTCTGAACTTTGCAACGGAACAATATTGAGTTTTTCATCAAAACTATAGACATTTACAGACATTTTCGGATAATTATACTTTGCTTTACTGCTTCGTTTTTCAAATAATTGTATATCTTTTAAAGACATAGGATAGTCGAACCCAGAAAATATTTCATCGTTCACTAATTTTTTGTATTGCTTTGCGCGTTCACAGTCTCTTTCGGGTTTTTCAATAGCACATCTGAGTAAATAAAGCAAAAATCATCTTTATTTTTTATATTTACACAAGCTTTCTTTACCTTTATCTCTGGGGGTAAATCGATATATGATCCTGCGTTCATAAATTCGTGTTTATTAAGGCTCAAAACTAGTTGTTTACAGCTTTTAAATGACCACCCTGATCCTCTATTTGGATGATTTGTTTGTTCTCGATGGGTTAATTTGTTAAACTGTTTAGAAATAAAGTCGTTTACATCGAAGATTTCGTCTGATTTTATAGTAAAATACATTGGGCAAATTTGCGTTTCACCGTTCACTAAAGTTCGTTCATATTCACATTCCAAAGAGATATATCCTTTACTGTTTTTCACAGTTTCTTGAAATTTTTCTATTAAACTCTTAATCTCTGGCCGCAAAATAGAAAGATATTTGTAAAGTGGCATGAAATTATCGTTTTTAAAAATTCGTTAAAATGTATTGCTTGAAAAGACCGTGTATAGACGATAAAACTTCTACATCAATGATATTTTCAGATTTGTGTTTATCAATTTCTTCGATCATTTCAGACTTTGTTTTATCATTAGTTTCGATAGCCAATTTTTCAGCGATTGAATTAATTTTTTCATCATTAAATAGATTGAGATTTTTCTTTTCAACTTTGAAATTTCTCTTTAATTCTCGTAATTGTTCAATATTGAACATCTTTTCGTGATCGTCAATTTGATTTTCTTTGGCCCATTGTCTTAAATGATTCAATTCCTTGTAGTAAATGTCTTTGTTCTTTAAGTGAATCTTTGAGTTGTAATGTCGATCGAAGTTTCTTCTTAAAATTTCTTTTTTGCAGAATGGACATGACATTTTGTCACCCGCCATTTATTAAGGAAAATTTTGAATGCTTCAATTTTCACTATTTAGTAAAAATATCTTTTTTATTAAGGAAAAATCAACTTTTATGGTTAAAATCCACAATAATTCAGTAGATTTTAAGGATTTTTCAAAAAACTCTAGTGTGTTTGCACATTAAGATGCGCGATTTTGACCCTAAAAACCGTGTTTTAGGGTCAAAACCCCGGGATTTTGTATTTAAAAAATGTTGATTTTCAATTTTGTTACTAAATTTTCTTCCTACTAAATAATGGAGCTACTAAAGGAGCTGAATGAAGTTGGTGAACTAAGATTCAAAGAGTATAAGAAATTAATGGAATTAGAAGAAAAAAAGAAATATAAGATTTTGAATTTGGAGAAACTGAAAGATAAATTTGGGATGACTATAATTGCCGAGTTAGAAGATTATAAAGTACACTTGCCGAACAGATTTTTGACTGTTTTGGATGAAAAAAAGATTAAAGAATTGAATAAAAGAGAATTCCACTTGATTGTTACTGGAAAGAAGACTATTAAAGATAAAGACTGTGTTACAATTAACTTTGTAGAATAAAGATTTTTTCATTAAAACAGCTTATAAATGTAGAAGCAAACATTAAACAGTAAAACAGCTATAGATTCGGTTATTTTCCATTCGTGAGTTACAGATTCGTTTATTATCCTTTAGACAGTATTTTCCGTTGGTTTTCTGTTTACTCCAAAAAGTGCGCTAGAACCCTCATATTCATATCTACTTATATATATATATATATTGATGTGGGTATGTCTATATCTCTGAAAATACTTTATAAAAGCTAATTAGTGACCACAGATATACTATAAAGATTAGTTCTGGTTAGTTGACTTGAATGCCGTACAGCCAGATTAAAATTTTTTATTTTTATTTTTTTAAATGCGTCTGAAGAATTTTCTAAAAAAATTTAACAGAGGATATAAATATTTTAATGGCTTTGTTCTAGGGGGATGTTTTTATCAGAGTATATGTGATCTTTGACCCCCTTAACCCTCCAAGTTTACTAGAAATAATCAGTATATATTTATGATTCTCTAATGTTTACCCGTATTGAGAGTGACTATAGATGTTCGAGTAATCAAGTAAAACACGCTCGAGGCTGGTCAGCAATCACACGTATTGGCTGTATTGGACAGCCTACACCACTTAGTGCCGACTATCCAATACAGCCAATACATACAGACAGCACGTGTACTACTGTCGGATCTACGTAATCAGCGAGAAACATTGTACACAATGGCAAGCTGGGCCTGTGTAGATATGGTACCGTACCTTGTGACCACTCTGTCACTGTTACATTTTCAACTTGTGTTTGGAAATTATTCAAGCGCAGGTCTTTGAATTCAAAATTACATAGTGTTTATCGCATTTTTTATAATTTAACTATAAATTTATTGCATAGTCTCTCTCTATGTGTAGTAGTTCAATGAATCGAACAACTATTCTCCCTTCACGTTTTGACGTAATATTACGTTCAATGTGTGCTTTTGACGTAATATTACGTTCAATGTGTGCTGTTGACGTAATATTACGTTCAATGTGTGCTTTTGATGTAATATTACGTTCAAAGTGTGCTTTTGACGTAATATTACGTTCAAAGTGTGCTTTTGACGTAATATTACGTTCAATGTGTGCTGTCGACGTAATATAACGTTAGTAGATATGAATATGCCGGTTCTAGACCACTTTTGGGACAGACAGAAAATCAATGTAAAATACTGTCCATTGAACCATAAACAAATCTAATAAAATCTAACAGGAAAGCACGAATGTTAAATAACCGAATCTTTAGCTGTTTTACTGTTCAATGTTTGCTTCTACATTTATAAGCTGTTTTAATGAAAAAATCAAAAAATCTTAATAAAAAATCTTTATTCTACAAAGTTAATTGTAACACAGTCTTTATCTTTTATAGTCTTCTTTCCAGTAACAATCAAGTGTAATTTTTCATTTTTGTTTAATTCTTTAATCTTTTTCTCATCCAAAACAGTCAAAAATCTGTTCGGTAAGTGTACTTTACAATCTTCCAACTCGGCAATTATTGTAAACCCGAATTTATCTTTCATTTTCTCCAAATTCATGATTTTGTACTTCTTTTTTTCTTCTAATTCATTTAACTTCTTATACTCTTTAAACTTACATTCTCCAATATCATTTAACTCCTTCAAGAACTCCATTTAAATAGAAAAAATTCAAAGACGGAAAAAATGAAATTTGCTAACAATCACTCGAGAAGTCGGGGAGAATGTGAGTAAAACCGCATTCTTTTCAAGAGGTTCTTCGTTTAATTTCTCCAAATGTACTATAAAATCATCGAGGATTTCTGGCTTAAAATCGTAGACAAATTCAACATCCAGATAATGAAAAAATACAGGTAATATCTTTTCATAATAAACGTGTGTATCGATACCTACAAACCTAATGTATTCTTTGAAAAGGAAAATAATTTTGTCAATGGTTCCAAGAGATAAGTAAAAATTTTTATTCTGTTTTCTAAATTCTGTAACAAATTTTGTTTGCTTCTTGTCTCCATATTGCAATTTTGTAAGCAGATTATTCAAATGTGTTAGTTTATTTCGAAATTTCTTAGGTTTAGGTCTTTCTAACAAAATTAAATTACAACCTCTACAAACTAAATATCTTTTATCGATAATTTCTCCTCTATTAGAACACTTGTAACAGTTGGCATTATACTCTTCCATTTAAACAAAAAGATTTTTTTATAAATGGAGATTATGGAACTAAGTCTGCCGAGATATAAATTTTTCAGCGCAAATGTTTGTGTTTACATTTCTACAACAGAGATAAATAGAAATAATTTCATTCTATTGTACAACTATTTAGGATATTTTGTCTATGATTACAAAGATTATTCCGGAAGAAATCGAGATTTTTCATCAGCGAAAGAGTATATTTTTGAAGTTTTAGAAGGAATGAAAGAGAATAATATGAATTTAGCAAATTATTTTTCTTAAATAAAAAAACTTTTCTACTAAATAGTCACCAAACAACATGAACTCTCCAAAATCACTTCAGTTTCTAGCATTTAAAGAACTTACCACAGGAAATAGTTATAAAGACTTCTTTGAATTACCTAAATATGTTAAACAAATGTTGATATTTTCCTTAAGTGAAAACGAATCCTTAAATGAAAACGAATTCAGAGAACTTTTAAGTACTAAAAAGTGTTCAATGCAATTTATTACAGACAACTTAGATAGTATAAATATGTTAAATGTAATAGGAGATTTTAAATTAAATAATAGAAAAATAAGAAAAATATTCCGATTTTTACAAAATAAACTAAAACACCAACAATCTGACATTTTTCATCGCTTTTATGCTAAATTTCATTGTTTATTTGTTGAAATGTTGAGAAGACAATATCCATACTGGCCAAGGAATATGCATACAGCTAGTTTTTTAACAAGTCTTTGTAAACAACAAGATTTATCAAAGGAATTTATAAGAGATCACGCTTTTGTTGTAGATTGGGATAAATTATATGGAAAAAACATTTACGAAACAGATATATTGTGTGTGTGATTCTGACGAAGAAAAGAGAAACGTTTGTCATTCAGCAATTCAATACGATATAATGAAAGACATACAAAAATGAGTGTTGTTAGTGTGCGTGTTTTTGCGATATCTACTTAACTTCTAAGAAATTGGGAATGGGAGAAGAAGAAAGGTATCATATGTTTTATTTCAATCAACTCTAGATTTGTGACGTCTGCTGTGAGCGTTTGTACCACTAACGCTTGACCTCGAATCTCATTTTATTGAAACATGTGAGAGGCGTTTGTGTCACTAACGCTTGACCTTGCTTTGCACACGCCGTGTGTGGTACAAGGACAGTAGTGACACCAAACAATGACCTTGCTTTTCTCACGCCGTGTGAGACAATGAAATCACTGTAAAAAACACATAATTCTGTATTACAAATGAACACTTTACATCACTATTTTCACACAATGTTTTATCACAGTTTAGAATGTCTACACAAATTCACAATCTTCTTGTAACGTCTTTCTTCGAGTCCCAAATATAAAAGTAACTTATAAAATATAATAACACTATGAATGGCAACGCCCAGTGGAACACTTCACTTCACTTTTAACAAGAAACACAGAACATCACACAATCTTCTTACTTCATATAAAGTCTATATCTTCTTTCTTCAACTTGCAAATACATTAGAATCTTCTAATTGATGATATATCTTGTTAAATTTCGTTAAAATAGAGGAGGATCAAGCATGACTGACTATACGTGGCCAACGCCCATGATGAAAATTTTTTCCGTGCGATAAACGATTATGAATATCGAAGTTTTATCGATAATAAAAATCGATGGTTGCAATCGATATTAGAACTGTTATAGTTTCCAATGTATATTAAATAAGTGAATATCAATATTTATTTCAAACCTTGTTGTTCAAAAACCACTCAACCGATTTTAATGAAATTTGGTACACATATAGTAAATACTTAACTCTTTCGACTTAACTTATCCATAAGGGTGAAATCATCCCCTATTTCTTAATATTCATAAAAAAAATAAAAAAAATTATCAGAAAAATCTGAAACTTCAAAAACAAGCGAGTTCAACTTAAAATTTCATGAAAATAACAAAATTTTCAAAAACTACCCCAATCATCCCTTATCTTAAAACTCTTATATCTCGAGAACTATTGGAGCTTTTTTGCTGAAATTTGGTATATAGGATCAGTAAATATTAAAGTATTTTTTAAAATCATAACTTCCGGTCCAACCCTTAAGATGACCTTGGAATAGTTTTTTGTTAATATCATCCCCATTTTTTAAGATATTCTTTTGAAATTAAAAATGAATACTTATATCAATGTCTTTAACAATTCTGTAAAGTTTTAAACTTATCCGATGAATAATAGTGAAAATAACGTGAATTGTACTGAATTTCTCTAATATCGTTCTTAATCACATCATAGGCTAAAAATTTCTCAGAAACCACAACCACATAACATGTCGAGTTTGTAACAGCTTTTTGAAAATCCATATTGATAATTATATCGTTCTTTGAACCAGAAATATTTGTCATACTCTTTGTTGTATCAATGACATAAATAGGTCTATTCGCTAAAAATTCTTTAGGATTGTAATACATTTCCTTATTATTACAGTAAACTTTCTTAAAATCTTGATACATCTGATACATGATTCTGAAAAGACCTCCTGAAATGTTTAAGTTTTGTAATTCATCTGGATAATAAGAACCGTTCAATTTTACTCTGATATTTTTTACATCCAAACTATCAAACTTTGAAGGATTTTTTTCTTGATTATTCTGTCTACCTGTTTGAAAACCAATGATAACGAACTTGGGATTGAAGATATTTCTATAAATATTTGTAATATCGAACGAATAAGTTGTTCCGGAAATACCTTTTTGTTCAATACATTGCCAATCTAGAAAATTAAACATAATGTTTTGACTTTTTGTAATTTCATCAATCAACCTAATTTTACTCGTGGTTTTATAATCAATCATTGGAACTCTAATAAAAAAATCTGTAATTGTTATTTTTCCATCAACAGGCATAACATTTCCAGTTGCAGTCTTCAGAATCACATCATCGTCTTCTGCTCTTATAAAACTTAGATAAAATCCTCCTTTATAGATCGGAATAGTAACATTTTCAAAAAATCCTAATCCAAAATGAGATAAATTTCCAGCTGCTTCAAAAACACCAAATTTAAAATCTGATTCAAAGCCATTAGAAGTTTGAGAAATAAACATCACTTTTTGAATACGAAATAGTTTCCTTTAATTGTGCTTAATTGGCCACAGTTTTCGACTTCTTCTATCAATTTATTGTGTTTTCTTACTTCAATCTTAGAAAATAAAAACGGTATAAAATTATCGATTAATCTAGCATTATCAGTTCCAAGATATGCTTGACCATCTTGTTTTGTTAAAGTTCCAGAAATATAAAACTGGAAGTTAGACGAGCAAAAGTTATCTCCAAAATCAATATTAAACTCAGTTCTTTTATTCGGTTCATTCAAATGTTGTTTACTAATTGGATAGAAATTTTTAAACTCCGCCCTTTCAATATCACTAGCATATTTTCTGTAGTCCGCCATTTAATAAGAGAAAAATTTAGAAATTTTAAACATCGTGTATCATTTTTTCATCGATCTAATGTACGTTTTTATAAGAAAAGATATAAATTTTAGTAAAATAATTAAAAAGATTAGAGTCATTTTTAATGATCTACTTCGTCATATTCAGGATTCTCTTCCTTAAATTTTGCGATCTCGGTCACATATTTCAATAAAATTTGCACAGGATAGTAACCGCTATCTATAATATTGTTCCAATCAACTGTATCTTTATTTTCATCCAAAAACTTTATACTCAAGTGTTGATAGAGACAAAGAACAGACATATGATCTTTTAATTGATAATGTATATTTTCTTGAATGAACTCTGATGATAAAGTTTGATATTTAGCAATGTTATACCAATTCAATTTGTTTACGTATAATCTCATCATATCTTCGGATAATTCATATTTTTGAGAAATATCATCCCAATGTTCTTTTTTCAAATCTCTTTCGTGTTGCATGATAAAAAGATCGAAAGCACTGTAATGTCCCGCCATCTCTATTTATTAAGAAAAAAATTTCAAAATCAAGTTTTTATAAATTGACTCTTTTTTGAGTTACATTCAGCACATTTTCCCGAAATTCTTTTAACTCCGTTAATGTTTGCATAGTATTTTATATCGTTTGTTGCAGTTTTTTCTTACATCAATATATGAGCGCCATTTTATATAAGGAAAATTAGTCATCGTAACCACCTAATCCATTAAATCTGTTATCAATATTTTCAAAAGTTTTATTAACATCTTCTTTAAATTTATTTAAAGTTTTCTTCTAGTTTATTTACTTTATCGAGATATAAAGAGTATCGATCATCTATACTTTTAAGTAATTCATTATTGTGTGTTATTTGCTCATTTAAACGTGTACCAAAAATCTTCAAAAAAGTTTATTTTCTCATTGAAATGTGTATCAAAATCTTCCAGAATTTTGTTAATTACTTCACCAACTAATACATTAACACTATTTTTATATGTATTAAAGTTTTCTTCTAGTTTATTTACTTTATCAAGTAATTCACCAACATCGTCTACTGATCTTCTATTTCTGGCTTCTAACTTGTCATAGACTTCTGTTGTAAAATCTTTAACATGCTGTTTATGATTCTCATAATTTTGTTTTAGTTCATTAAACATTTTAATAGGATCTTCTAATTGAATCATTACAACAACATCAAATGGATTAATTCCTTTACTAACACCGCTAATTCTTTTTCCTTTAAAATCTAAGGCATTTTTAACATTCGGATCATGTAAATCAACAATATCGATGTTTTCTGATAATTTTAGAGGTTTTAAAATTTGTTCTTTAACAACAACATCATGTTTGTCAATACCAGGTCGAACACCGACAATTCTTTTCTTATTAGCCAAACTAACATAATTCTTTTCAACTTTGATCGCTTCAGTAATTTCATCAGCTTTTTCGATGTGAGACATTAAATTGGTAAATAATTTTTTTACACCATCATCAACTTCTTTTTCCAATGTTTTTATTTTATCAGCAACTTCATTTGAACTCATGAAATTTGCAAGTTTGTTATTATATTCTGCTTTAAAATCTTCAATCTCGACAGCAAACATATCTGAATCTGGAAAGGTTTTGTAATACATTTTCTAACTTGTTATCAAACTCATTTCTCAAACTATTATCTACATTTTGAATAATTTGTGTTCCAAATACGTCAAAAATATTTTGTGAATCCATATTTATTAAGCAATAATTTGTTAACAACTTCTTTAAAAATCTTTACCATTACTCAGTTCATTCAACACAAAAAACACATAAATGACCACAAATTGGGGGATCTTTATAGTCTTGAATCTGAGAATCATTGTAGTAGACGCTTGATTTTTTCAAATATTTGATCAATTCTATAGGTGGTTTGTCCTCAATTCTTCCATACGAATCAAAATAACATGCATTCTTATCATTTTTATAATAACAAATCCAATGCGTTCCACTTCCCATAATCGAGTCTAAATTCACAATTCCACATTCAAATTTCTTAACTTTTTCAGGTAATGTATCTCTCATGAAGATTCCTCTAAAATGTTTAATATTTTTGCAGATTTCTTCCAATTCCCCGAATGTTAATGGTTTGATTTCAAATTTTTTTTAATGTTTGATTTCACGTAATTCAAAGTTTTTTCATCTAATCCAGATCCTGTAACATCTTCCAACTCTTTATCTAACCAATTTAAAATGTTTCGAACAATAGGAATCACATCCTTTTTAACGATTGGAGCAGCTTTACGAACATAAGGAACAACATTTTTAACAACTGGAATATTTTCTCCAAAATCTAATAAATCTTTCAAAAGTCCACCATTTTTGAGTTCTTTCAACTGATTATAAGAAAATTCTATTCTGGTTCCTTTATCGTTTTTCTTATGTTTTTTCGAGTTTATTGTATTGTCTATTTGTTAAAAATATCTTATCTTCGCCATTTTTTAGTTGATCTATTTTAAATTGAATACTAACGGGTATTTTCTTCTTAAAAGCGGATTTTATTTTTTTCTTTCTGATTTTTGCTGAAATTTACATTCACCTCCATTTATATAGTTAAAATTTCAAGTTCTCTTCGATTCCCATTCCTAGTTTTCTCTTCAAAAACATTGCTCCAGCTGTTGGAAGCGCAACAAATCTTTCACCTAAACTAGCATCTTTTGATAAAAATCTATCCATTGCCTTATCTTGCAAAACTTTATCTGCGATATGTCTGGAATTTGTGTCTCTATGTTTTGCATAAAAAATATCGTGTTCCATAGCAGCTTGATCTAATTTATTTATACCAGGATCTCCTCTTTTTAGTCTTTTGTCGAGTTTTGTGCCAGGCCCCAGATACTGATAAGTTGGTACGTGTAATTCAAAAGGTAAATTGTTGATAAAATCATTCAAAAGTCCACTACCCTCAATCATAGATGAACTTATTGCCGGCAAAACTCGTTTTAAATATTTAATTCCATCAGGTTTTTCAATCATTTCGTCAAGTTTGTTCGAAATAAAAATCTTTAATCGCTTTCTTTTCGTTCAAAAAAATTGTTGTTTCCAGCCTTTTCTTGAGCATAAATATAATTAATAATTCCATCGAGTTTTGTCAAATCGTCGATATATCTGTATTCAATCTTATTATCACTGTATTTTCTCACACCTGATCCTTCGATTCTTTTTTCCCAAATTGGTTTAATCAAATTGAGATATTTTTTTACCTTTACTTGACTTTGGTTTCTTAGTTGATGGATCATTATTTTTGTAAATTGAATCAGATTTCCATAAAATTTCAGTATACTTTTTCAAGTCTTCTTCAGAATATAAACCGTCTTTTGGAACATCAGTGCCTGTTAATAATCTCCATAAACCTTGAGTTCCTTCATATGTTTTTTCATTAATAATGATATCATTATGCTCAAAATTCACGGGCAAATTTCCAATCATAAAACTTTTCTTTTTTCTGTCCCAATCAAACCAAATTTATCATCCTTTGCTCTAGGAAGAAATTTTTTACCAATTTCACCAATTATTATATCCGTTGTTCCAGGACTTATTGGTTCAACTATGGTAGAGTCTTCAATGATTCGAGGTCTAAATGGTGTTGAAGATGGTAATTTTGGCAATTCAAACTCAGATTCTGGAATCGAAATATCAGCAAATTGTCGTACAACTGGAACCAAATTCATTAAATTTTGATTATCGCTTTAAAACATTTTCAATTTTGCCCTCAACATTTTTTATTGCAGAAGTTACAGGTTGATTAATTTTTTGAATAAGTTCTTGTTCTTCTTCATCCATTCGAATCTGTTCTTTAAATTCTTTGATTAATTTCTTTTCGATTTGATCAAGTTTTTTCGCTTCTTCAGAAGTTACGTTCGCCATTTATTTAGGAAAATTTTGAAACGTGGAACGTAAAAACGTGAACGTGGAACGTAAAAACGTGAACGTGGAACGTAAAAAACGTGAACGTGGAACGTAAAACGTGAACGTGGAACGTGAAACACGAACGTGAAACACGAACGTGAAACATGAACGTGAAACATGAAACGTGAACGTGGAACGTGAACGTGGAACGTGAACAGATTTACCGTTTTTTCTGTTATTTTCATAATGTAAATAAAAATTAAAGATAATATAAAAATAATTGTAACAAATATTTTATCGAGACCACTGAGCAGCATTTATATTAGAAAATTTATTCAGATATTTACCATTTTTAGGCTTCAAAGTTAGATTAATAGTTAAAAATCCGTAGTCTTCTTTCCAAATTTTATCACATAACTCAATAAAGTGGTTAAAACTCATATCAGATCCCACATAATTGTTATAAATCTTTCTCGAATAGTGATCATCTTGCTTAAAAACACACAACATATTCAAATTATTTCTAATAACTTGTTTATCAACCTTTGAAAAGCATTGAGAAAGATAGATACAAGATATGTTTTTGTGACGAGACATTACGAAATATTCCTTAATAACGTCTTGATTTTCTAAAATACAGTCATCGAAAACGATTAAAGAATTTGGTTTACATTCGCTTAAGTGAACTATGTCCTCGGAAGCATTATAAAAATGTGATATTTTTTTGTTTAAGTTTTTCTCAATATTTTCAAATCTTTCTTGTAATTTTTTATAGGCGTCTTGTTCTAAAGATTTACTAAAAACATACAAATTGGAATAAGGAATCAACCTATTGTAGATGAAATTCAATAATAAAGTTGTTTTTCCACATCCACTTGAACCAACAATTAACAATCTGATTGGTTGATCTTTCTTATTTTCTTCAAACGTTTGAAGTTTTATCTGATCTTTTTGCTTTAAAAATTTCTCCATTTAAATAGAAGATTTTCATCTTGAAGCAACGCTTGCGAAAATGAAGCTGTTCAAGTTGACTTCAGAAAGCTCTAAATTAGTTTTAAACTTGGAACATCCTATACACTTAGAGGAAGAATCAAATTATTTTATCGGTTTAAGCGGTTTTTATTCTGACAATTTTGTAATAAATATTAGTGAAAGTTCTCCTTATTGCATAGGATTTAGTGAGAAGAACATAACAAAATACTATGGTTTAAACAAAGGATATTATACTTTCGATCAAATAAAAAATTCCCTTAAAAATTATCTGAAAACATTCAAACAATCAGATAAATCTTTAAACTTTGACGAAAACAAGTTTGAAAATGCAAAAAAATTATCTCTCTAATAAAATTCAAATAAAATCACCAGTAAGAATAATGTTTTCAGCAATTATTGTAGATTTATTAGGGTTTGTTCAAGAAACTATTGAGCCAAATCAGGTATATTTTAGGAAATAAAACGCCAAAATTTAGACCGTTTGATGTAATTGAAGTACATTGTAATCTCGTTGAACCTAGTTTTGAAAATCATACCGAACATTTACACAAAGAATCTGAAATTTTGTACACTTTTTTCCCAAATGTTGCTTATGGATCAAAAATCAGTGAAAAACCGAATGAAATCGATTATATTCCAATTAGAAAAAATATGAAAAGAATTCAAAAAATCGTTCTAACTATACAAGACTCTGAGGGAAATTTATTAAATAATGAGAGTAAAACAACAATTTATTTAAGATTGTCGAAGCAACGGACATGAATCAAGGGGGTCTATTGAATAGACTACCTTTAAACTTTCAAGGGTATCGAATCGCGACTCTTACAAAAAATTACATCCAGACACTATTTTCGACCTTTAAACTCAAAATAAAAATTGCTTGTTAAATTTTTTCTATCTAAATGGAGTCAGTCATAGATCTAAGAAATAATCAACTAAAATTCAATAATAAAGAAATTTTAACAATTGTTGACGAAAATAATGAATTTTGGTTTAAGGCTAAAGATGTTGCAGAAATATTGGAATATAACAATACAGAAAAAGCGATTAGAAATAATGTCGATGAAGGTGACAAATCTCAATACTTTTATCTAAAAGATAAGGTAGCCCTCGAGGGCCACCTCGCAAATATTCACAAAGATACTATTTTCATTAATGAATCAGGACTTTATTCGTTAATTTTAAGATCTCATAAAATAGAAGCAAAAAGCTTTCAACAATGGGTTACGAGAGATGTTTTACCAAGCATTCGTAAATTTGGTGTGTACAAACTTGAAAACAAGATTAAATATTTAGAGGACAAAGTTAAGCACTTGCAAATTAAAGATGAAATCAAAACGGAAATAATTGCAAAACAAAGTGTAAAAATTGACTTAATGAAACCAGATCTTGTTTGTAAAGATTTTGATAAGAAAAAACACCATGTTTTTGTGTTAATTAAGAAGAATCACATGTGGGAATATCCTTATTACGTTATCAGAGCTCAGAAACGAGAAATACCAAACCGATTAAAACATCTAAAAATAAATTATCCTGAATTAGAGATTTTGTTCATTGATGACGAACCAAATTCTATCAATCTGTATAACCAAATGAAAGAATCTTTGAATATTTTATACAACGGAAATCATTTTACTACAAATATGGCAGAATCTCGACTGATTTATAGAGTATCTAAATTACACGATGAAAATGTTTCTAAATTTTACTAAAAACTCTCGATTTATTATATTTTGTTTGTAAATGTTTAGCATAACTAGGTAACCATTGTAGAATTCTTTTTTCATATTCACAAGGCATTTCGTTTTTATAACTTTCGCTGAAAATTTTTTTAGCACAATCTTTGCAAAAAGTATCTTTTCTATCTTTACTATACTGCCAGTTATTAAATTCAGAAATATTTTTAATTTCTTTACAAAAGTAACACTTTTTCTCTTCTAAAGTTAATTTGTTCATTTTAACGTATAATTCCTTACAATAACAGTCTTTTTCTATTCTCTTCTTGACACTTTGTACATTTCTTTTGAGACTCCATTTAAATAGAAAAAATTATTACACGATGAAAATGTTAAACTCTTAACTTATGATATTTGGTTTGTAAATGTTTTTGATAATTATTTAACCATTTTATAGTTCTTCCACATTCACATTGAGTATCTTCATAATATAATCTATGGTGATTCTTCTTTACACAATCTTTACAATATGAGTCTTTCTTATCTCTACTATAGTGATCACTATTAAACTCTGAAATTTTTTTAGTTTCTTTACATTTAAGACATTCTTTCTCTTCCAAAGTTAATTTTTCTATTTTATCATACAGCTCTTTATGATACTTCCTATAACAATCTTTACAATTATAAATAATTCCATCTTTTCTACTCTTATCTTTATAAAATTCTTCAAAACCTTTTAATTCTTTGCACATTGAACATTTCTTTTGGGCCTCCATTTATATAGAAAAAATCTTTGACTTTCTCAATTCATATTCATAAAACTTTCCGGTTATTTCTTCATTATTTAAATCTTTTATACTATAAGTTACAGGATCTGTGTTATTAATTTGATAAATCACAAAGATTTCTCTTGACCAATTGTTCTTATATTTGTTCGAAAATGTTTGTTTTTTACTAACAATTCTTACATGATCATTGACTTTAAATTTAGTTTTCGTGTGAATTTCAGGTGGAACATACTTGAAAACGGTCTCTAATAACTCCTTTTCTGCATCCTTATCTACGTCTTTCGGTTTCATTTTGATTGTGCTGTGAACTGTATCGTTATAATTGTTTACGATTTTTTGAAGAATATCGATCCATTTAAAGTTTTTATTAATCTCAAAAATTACTTTCATTCTCTCATTTTGAGTTCTGTTATATCTCTCTACAATACTTGATTTCTCTTCGTTTTCAGTATGATAAATCTTAATGTTGTATTTCCTCAAAACTTCGTTAAATTCTTTATTTTTAAACTCTAAACCCTTATCTGTATGAAGTAAGTTTGGAGGTTTGTGATTGATCCTTATGGCATCTTTTACTATATCTTCGAAAGCTTTTGAAACATCTTTGCCGTTTTTTCTTTTGATAGCTCTTGACCAAGCATATTTTGAGAAAGTATCAATAACATTTAAACATATACTTGAATCCATCATTTTGATCTGAATAGTTAGACATTATAACTAAATCTGCTGCCCATAAATCGTCAATTCCTAATGTTATAATTTTTCTCTTTTTAAACTTCTTTCGTACTGGTGCATGAATTTCTCTAGCTTCAATCTCTATCTCATCTTTAGTCTTCAATTCTTGCTTAACAGGTTTTGGATTTGGATTCTTTATAAATTTACTCTTATTTGTCTTACATTTTGAACATTTTGCTGCAATTCTATACAATCCATTTTGAGTTTGAACGATTTTTGAATCTATATTTTTCGTTTTCTTTTTACACTGACTTGTGACAGTGAATTAAATCATCTTCCATTTACATATCAAAGTTTCCAAGTTTATTTAATTCATCTAAAATATCTGTTTTATATCCATACGGTACTGTATCGATCTTATTTTCTAGAACGATTCTCTTATCATCTTTAGCGTTCAGTGCCAGCTTGTTTATGGTAACTGTGTACAATTCATGTTTATAGCTTTTTATTACAGTCATCTCCCTAAAATTCTTCTTTATCTTCGAACAAACATCTCTTCAAGTTTTCGATATTTATTGTTTTATTTACAACGCTTCTCTTAATTCCTTTACACCTAACTGGGTTTTTATCTAGATATTTGTACGAGTACATCTTAGACCTTAAACCACAAAATTCTTCTAAAACTTCGCTATTTAACTCATCTTTGAATTTCCCTATTACCTTCTTATTTTTAGTCGTGAAACATTCATGATCTTTTGGATAATCACTTGTATCAAAGTCATCTATATTTTCTTTAATAATTTTAAAAGGATCTCGTTTCAATTCTAAGAAATAACTGTCTGTATCCATGTAACACAGATTCAAATCTGGATCAAACTTCTTTAATTTGTTGTAATAAAACTCGTACATTAGCAATTTTGAGAGGTCGAGAACTGAAAATCCTATGTAAATCGGTTTGTTAAATTTAACCTTTTGTTTGTACATGTGACTCGCTATACAGTTGTCGTCAAAGATATTGAAACATTTGAAATTCGTTTTCTTAGCTTGTTTCATTGAAAATTCTTCGTTTCCTAGTTTAATATCACATCTATTTCTTACATTTTCCATCGATTTTCCAAAAACCGAGTTGTTCATAAGCTTATAAAAGTCCTTTTCAAAGTCGCTTGTAGCCTTGGTTCTCATACTAGTATTAAAATCGATATATTCTTTCATGAAAGGTTTCTGATCAAACGCAATAACCCTATTCACATGTTTTAAAATCATACCTTGTTCTAGATAGAATTTCAAATTTCTAGAATGAACAACATATTCTGTTTTGTTTAAAAGAGTTGTGCAAAGTTTGTTGTTATAATGTTCTGGAGCAAGAGGTAAATCTTTGTGATGTTCATGCAAATTTGTTGGATATTCAAGATCAACTTCTAAAATATATCCATAATCTTCGTCGCCAGTGAGTTCCAAAATTGTTTCTTTCCATTCTGCTGTTGTATACGTTTTAGGATCCATCCACTTGATTTCGTTATATGGTAAATTTTGCATAAGTCCATACCCATAAAGGTTGTTTGCATCGACGTACAACAGATAGTTTTCAGGTTTTGTCTTATCAAAAATCTTTCAAATATTTGTTATTTGCTTTAACATATCGTTTAATACATTGAGAAATGCCTCCGCGAATACCTTTTTCGATCATCAAATACATATTATAATCACTAATTAATTGTAATTCTATATTCGTTAATTTTAACATAGCATCCCATGCAAGACTGGGAGCTGTTAGATAGTGTGCTGGATCAAGTTTATAGCAATTCAAACAAATATTCCTAAAATTTTCAAAGATATCAGCGAGCAATAGAACACCTTGAATGTTATAGAGATCGGAGTAATTTCCTAGATTTTTTACTTTTAATTTGTTCCATACATTTAAGTAGTGTTGAAAATCTTTCTCAGATATGCTCTCGTCTGTCAAAAGTGAATAGAAATCTTGAATTCTCAATTCTTCTGTGTAATCAAGTTTTTCAATACTATCGATAAATTCATAGGGAAATATTCCTTTTCCAGATAGAATTTTAAAGATTTCTTCTTCGTCATTTGGTTGTCTATCTAGAATTGCGTTCAGACCATCTTGTATAAAATGATTTGTATGTTTGAAGTCTTCTCTCTTTAGATTTTTAGCTAACTTTTCAATAGACGATGCCATAAATCTGAACGTGTCTACGAAAGAAAACTTGATGAACTTTCTTGGTTTATCATCTTCAAACTCATACCCATATCCTGAATTTACTGAATAATTTATATATTTCTCATCGGTGTTTGCGATCAAATCAACATTACCATACTGTTTTGCCAACTCTTTTATGTACAAATGAGTATCGTAACATGACATATTGTGACAGAAAACTGGAATATTTTGAGGAAATTTGAGATTCAAGTTACAAGATAAATGAGCTGAACCTCTAAATTTACCTGTTAAATGACAATGATCTCGTACTTTTTTTCTTGTTTGATTATCAAAACCCTCACATTCACAAATATGGCAAAGATTTGAATTTTGATATGCAATTTCTTCTTCTTCGGTCAATTTCATAGGTATTTTATTCTTAGAATTATACTTTTTAGCTATGTATTTCGATAATTTATTAAGTTCTTCAAACAATTTTGCAGGAACATTTGGCAAATCTTCTTCATTTTTTGCTCGATAACATATCGGCTTGTACATACGATTGGTCACATTAGACACTAAGTATAGAGTAAAACCATATGGAATGTGCTTCTGAATCTTGGTTGTGATCGATTTTTGCGGATTGTTTTTGCATGTGGGAATCTTCTCTAATATGCTTTCAAAATCCATATAAATAACGTAAGGATGGCTAAACTTCTTTTGATAATTAGTAAATGATGTTGTTTGACCGGGAAACGGCATAATTGGCTTACAAACTTCGTGTTGCTTGCAAATTTCTAAATGATCTGTTAAATCTCCAGATTTGTAGAAATGGCTTAAACATCTTCTGCATAGAAATTTTTTATTTTTACACTTAGATAACTGAGAAAATACAAGTTTGTTTAAATCTGTTATCAAAAACATAATGAGATTTGTCATCTTGTTTAACATACAATAAATCGATTTCTAACTTGGCGTCATAAACTTCTGAAATTTGCAACGGTACTATGTGTAGTTTTTCATCAAAAGTATAGACATTTACAGACATTTTCGGATACTTGTACTTTGCTTTGCTGCTTCGTTTTTCAAATAATTGTATATCTTTTAAAGACATAGGATAGTCGAATCCAGAAAATATCTCATCGTTCACGAATTTTTCGTATTGTTTTGCTCTGTCAACATGAGTCTCGGGTTTTTCAATAGCGCATCGGATAGAGTAAATAAAGCAATAATCATCTTTATTTTTGATATTTACACAAGCTTTTTTATCTTTGATTTCCTTTGGTAAATCGATATATGATCCTGCGTTCATAAATTCATGTTTATTAAGGCTCAAAACTAGTTGTTTACAACTTTTAAATGTCCATCCGGAACCTTTATTTGGATTATTCGTTTGTTCTTGATGTGTTAATTTATTAAATTGCTTAGTAATAAAGTCGTTTACGTCAAAGATTTCGTCTGCTTTGATAGTAAAATACATTAGACATGTTTGCGGTTCACCATTCACTAAAGTTCGTTCGTATTCACATTCCAAAGAGAGATAGCCCTTCATATTTTTAACATTTTCTTGAAATTTCTCGATTAAACTTTTAATTTCTGACCGCATAATTGAAAGATATTTGTAAATTGACATGGAATTATCGTTCAAGTTTGTTAAAATGTATTGCTTGAAAAGACCGTGTATTGAGGATAAAACTTCTACATCAATGATATTTTCGGATTTTACTTTAAGAGTTTTATCAATTTCTTCGATCATTTCAGACTTAGTTTTATCGTTTGTTTCTAAGGACAATTTTTCAGCGATTGATTGAATTTTTTCATCATTAAATAGATTGAGATCTTTTTTATCTTCCTTAAAGCTTTTCTTTAATTCACGCAATTTTTCTATATTGTACATCTTTTCGTGACCATCGATTTGATTCTCTTTAGCCCAAGTCCTCAAATAATTTAGTTCTTTATTATAAATTTCTTTGTTCTTCAAATGATTTTTCGAATTGTAATGACGAGTATAGTGATGTTCAAAAATGTCTTTTTTGCAGTATGGGCACTCTATCTTTTTCCGCTCCATATTTAAAGAGCAAAAATTTGTAAACTAAAATTTTGAGAAGTGGTGATTTTTGTGACAACTTGACACAAATCAGCACAATTTCTGGTCAAATGTTTTCAGATTGTTCTATTTAAAGAGCAAAAATTTGTAAAATTAAATTTTGAGAAGTAGTGATTTTTTGACACAAATCAGCACAATTTCTGGTCAAATGTTTTCAGATTGTTCTATTTGTTATAGAAAAAATCTTTTAACTAAATTTAGTTAAAAGATTTTTCTATAATAAATGGCAGCGCTGTTACAAGAGTTGAATAAGGTTGGTGAACTAAGATTCAAAGAATATAAGAAATTAGTGGAATTGGAAGAAAATAAGAAATACAAAATTTTGAATTTGGAGGAAAATGAAAGATAAATTCGGGTTTACAATAATTGCCGAGTTGGAAGATTGTAAAGTACACTTACCGAACAGATTTTTGACTGTTTTGGATGAGAAAAAGATTAAAGAATTAAACAAAAATGAAAAATTACACTTGATTGTTACTGGAAAGAAGACTATAAAAGATAAAGACTGTGTTACAATTAACTTTGTAGAATAAAGATTTTTTTATTAAGATTTTTTGATTTTTTCATTAAAACAGCTTATAAATGTAGAAGCAAACATTGAACAGTAAAACAGCTAAAGATTCGGTTATTTAACATTCGTGCTTTCCTGTTAGATTTTATTAGATTTGTTTATGGTTCAATGGACAGTATTTTACATTGATTTTCTGTCTGTCCCAAAAGTGGTCTAGAACCCTCACATTCATATCTACTAACGTTCAATGTGTGCTGTCGACGTAATATAACGTTCAATGTGTGCTTTTGACGTAATATTACATTCAATGTGTACTGTTGACGTAATATTACTTTCAAAGTGTGCTGTTGACGTATATTACGTTCAATGTGTGCTGTTAACGTAATATTACGTTCAAAGTGTGCTGTTGACGTAATATTACGTCTCGTTATGTAGTTCCTGTTTTGTTCTGTCGTCTGCCGTAATGCTGCACAAGAAGCATCTCTTTGACACCTGGGTGTGTCGTGCATTAGTTCTGGCGTTTTCTACTAGATGTCAGCACTTTCTTTCTTGGTCCTTTGTCATGAGTGTCTGCTGCCTGGTGATGTTCCTGTAGTCACACTGTGCAGACAGCTACCGCGTGTTTTGGAGCATGTCACAGGCCTGGCTAAAATGTATCGATTATTTATAGTGCTTATTCTGCCATGGATTTGTTTGCGTGGTGATGGCACGGACATGGATTGTAAAAATAACTTTGTGGGCGACAAAAAAACATAAAAAATAATGAAAATTATTTGTTACATAATCAGTATATATCTAGACTCTAAATCCTGTTTGAAAAGCTGTTTGACGTCAAAGTATAACGTTTATAGAAATTAAATTAACTTAAAAAAACCTAAAAATGAATGACGTTATTACCAGTGGCTCCACGTGGTTGAACGTGTTGTAGCCAGGCCCGGCTGAGTAACAAACTGAGTGGTGTACTTTCAGCCTTCGAACAAGATACATTTTGAAGAGTATTTACTACTTGCGGTCCTGCACGAGATGTGTGTACTTGAAACCGATGAAAAGACGGTTCATTTGGAGGTAGTCCAAAGTCCTCTGCCAGTCTGGCATATAATTACTTAATGAAACAAATTGACTACAAATTTCAAGAGGACTCAACAAATGGAATTAGTAAGAACACTTTGATTCAGTATATACAGGGTGAGGCAGTACGTATAACTGTCGTACTATCTAAATTTAATTTTTGTATCTTTCTCATTTCTCCCTAGTTTGTAACGTACAGACTCCAGTGAGTATTTTTAACTTTTTTAAATGCCACAAAAGCGCCTAATGTGGAGAAAGGGTGGTTTTTGGGCAAATTTCAAATGTAAATATGTGTTGTGTAAAATATCAGTTTACATACATATCTATTTGAAATGAAAATTTTGACTCCAAAATGTTAACTGTTTTCTAACGTATTTACAGGGGTGTGCCAAATCGTTTTAAGATATGCAACATTAAGTATTTTGTTAGCCTAGCTAAATACGGAACAGCGCCAAATTTTTCTCAATCTTAATTACTATTTAAGATAATACTATTTAATGATATATTATTTAAGTGAAACTATGGAAACGACATACTTTTTAATTGTATTTTCCATTGAATTTTTAATTTAGCTCCAGTTCACCTTCCTTTTTATTGCAGTATCTGGAATCTAACGCTGTCTCAGACTTGACTCCTGGAATCTGGTGTGTACCTGATGAGACAATGAGACTACCGCTTTACCTATTTATATGTGTATCTGATGTCGAATGGTGTGTAAATGTTTCGTCTTGAGCTACTTCATCGTCTACTTTCTTTGGATCTCTTCAGACGAACATGACTCCAGACACCAGACGCTGCAATAAAAGGAAGGTGAACTGAGCCTAAACTGAAAATTGAATGAACCCTTTCTACCATAACTAGGTTATATGTATTTCCCATATATTCCCCCATATTTAAAAATGATCAAAAAGGAAGATTGCATTCTTAAATAGCATTTTACAGATATTATTGTATATAAAATAATATGGCTTTGTAAAACAAACATGGTTAGTACTGAAACTACTTGTTAAACTGTTACTGTATGTCGGTTCACCCGATGTAGACTTACGCTTCAGCGCTCTAGTGATGAGTATAATATAACACAAACTACCTCCTTGTATTCCTACCCCAAGTAACACGGGCGGGTGTATGTTTGCAGTGTTGAAGAATGACTTATTACTGCACGAGGCGGTCATCAAGAACGACACGGACGCGGTTAAAAAAGTGCTCAAAGAACACGTAGACATCAACTCTAGGAATAACGTAAGTACTGAGGTTTAGTTTTGACTATATTCTCTAAGTGGTACCGTATCCAAAATTTTCTGCATGCCAAAAAATGAAAGTAACATTATGAAAACCTTCATTTTGGGAAATGTAGTGTTCATTCCGTTGTTGAAGTTTGCTTTTGACAATGGAGGATTGAGAAGAAAACAGGATGTTTCCGGACATTTGCCATCGTTAAGTGATACAGAAAATCAAATTGTATATCTCGAAACGTAGTATTCATTTTCATTCGGCTACATTTTCATTAAGTATTTTGTCACGAGTGTCATTTCTTCCAAAGTATAAATATCTATTATGGGTCAGTTCTAAAATAATCTGCTAGCTTACTCCATATACGTACAATACATGTGTTAGAAAAAACTATACTGCTTTTTTAACCCTCAACCTTCCTAACAAAGCTGAATTGCACATATATTACTTATACAGAGTAAAGCGAAATTATAACAGATTTCAAAGTAGTAATAGGACTATTTGTAGTCCCCATTCACTAACCGGTCCAGATCCGGACGCAAGTGACCTGATTAGCTTTGTGAAGCTCGTGTCGCTGAGATAAAAACTTGAATGTAGTCGGATTGAAAATGTCGATCTACACTTTGTAAGGCTTTTCTTGGAATTTTTAATATTTTGTAACTGAACATGTTATCAGTATCAGATCTTTTTTGGTTGTTCGAACACATTCTTATTTATCTGTTTAACAAAGTCTTTATACGGTAATTGTTTAATGATGTTGTATTCAGTAATAAGGAGTAGATTATCAAATAACAAAGTCTAGTTGACATAAAATGAAGGATTTTATATAGTAATGTAATGCTCTAAAAATTAAGTGTAATGTAGTAAAAAGTTTCCAGGAGTATTTTAGAATTAGGAAAACATTATGATAATGTTTACGAAACAATCCAATTTTAACTGACAGCGAACAACCGTTGACGCTTTCCACTGAAGTTTGACAAAGAGGCAGAAACGTTTGTCCATATTTAAATGTTGGCAACTATTGTGCAACGTATATGTTATAATAACAATCACACGTCACCATTAACTATAATTGTTAGGTAACTATACAAATTAAATATAAATATTTACTCTTCTATACTAGTTAAACACAAAGTAGGAACTTATTTATATTCATTGTTTTATAATTGTTTTTACGTATTTACATTATTTATGTGAATTAAATAATTGACAAATCAGCATTTATATTTATTAAACTTTTTTTGTTTAGAAGTTATTGAAATAGAAATTTTCAGCAGTCTTAGTGAGCTTTTATACGTTTAACGTACTATTATTCGAATGTTATAAATGTAATATATTCCCAACGGTATGGAATCTTACTTTTAATAAAAACTCTGTTGATTGAACTAGAGAATACATAGCTTACATATCCATGCGTTGTATAATATTTCGTTAGGTTGATTAGCTGAGAGCTAGTGAAGCCTATCACTTGAGGGTCTGAAAAAACTTCATTTCTGTCTCTCGCTTTTGAAAGTCTGATTGTATGTTCACCCCCAATACATTGAAAAAGTATACATCTTGCCCAATACATTTCTTTTAGACCACACTGAGTTCGATGATAGTGTTGACTAGGATTTTGATGGGCAAATATGTATACATTGGTGTTATGGGTAACCATGGTAGCAACGAGGAAATAGCAAAATAAATAAACATTTAATCAAACTAGTACAATCATATGAGATTTTAAACCTGTGACATTTTTATTCGTAGAGTAAAAAGAAAAATCAATCAAATGAAAATTCGATGTGAAAAGTCGGTGACAAGATTTACCTTAGCGCACTCTGGCGGTTTAAAACATAACTAACTAAAGAAAAGTGTAGATGTATCACGAAAAAAACTAATTTTGTTTTTTAAACTTTGCACGAAGTCATATTTTTACAAAGATCTTTGATGATGCGTGTTCTACCCCATGGTAGAACACTATTTAATTTCAATGAGCTTGAATAGGCTGAGCTTGAATCTGTCTCCAGGGCACGGATATAAAATGGTCATAACATGTTTTAAGAAACGTTTTAAAACATTTAAAAGTTAAATGAAAATTGCTCGTTTACCTGTCACATAACAAAATTTTGAATCGCATCAACAATTAAATGTTAACCAAGGAGTAGAGGAAAACAGTTTTTAGTTGAGATTATAAAAAGTGCAGTTTTTATATCAGGACTAGGATATTGTTGGGAAGAAGTCAACACAATCTTCATTAGGCGGTATCAATTTCTAAACATACAAGAGAGTGGAGGGCGGACTCTCTAGTGAGGAGAGGAGACTCTCATTCCTTTCAACCCGCCCTTTCAACAAACGATACAACAACAAGCTCTCTCATTTGTTTTAACAGTGAATGCACTTTGATTTTACATAGTCTTCTCATTACTAAAGGGAAAAGTTTATTTGTTCTGTTCTATATTTTTACCGAAAGATATTTTATAATCGTTCAGTGAAACAAGAAAACAGTAACACTACGTTTCGAGATCTGCAATCTGATCTCTTCTTCAGGTAAAGAACTAACCTAATACATAATTACAAACTAAGTTAAAATAAACAAATCTTACTAAAGCGTTGTGGCACGCCTAAGTCAGGAATCACAACCTACATGTTGTTGTCAACTTCACTAACACTAAAGACATGCACTTAATACAAAACTATATATTGAAATTCGTAAACAGCTTACTCAAGTTCAAAATGAAAATGCCACGTTTAAAGCAGCCTTGCTTAACCAAGCAGAACTATTTGATGAGATGCTTGCAACAAGTGGAAATAGGAAAACCTTTTCTGAGGCACTAAAGAGTAATGATGTAAATAGTAAGCATGAAATAGCAAATAGAGCTGATTGCACATCTCCTGTACATAACCTCAATGTTAGTGATAGGTTAACTAATGCCCCTTTAGGCATTAGTCTACATTCTACGACCATTAAACCTCCTATAACGTTGGAACCAGTGTGTGCCAAACCACAAGCTGTAGAAAACATTCAGAATTTCACACAGTTGAAAAAAGATTCTACAACATCACCAAAGCAATCGGGCAGGTCTAGGCCTAGTACTGATCATTCAAACAGTAGCCATTCTAACCATGATAGGCCTATTTTGAAACATAACCCTAAAAGTAAACATGGTCCTAGTGATAACCTATTGGTTACTAAAAACAGCATTAGTCCCAGAAAAAATACTAAAAAATCTTAATAAAGGAAGATGTATTCTAGGCACGGCTACCAAAGGGAATGACCTTAAAGTTGTGGAAAAATACAGGTACCTCTTTCTCTCAAGACTTTCAACCGATGTAAACAGTGACGCAGTAAAAGATTATCTTAATGATGGCCTTAAAGGTAACTATAAAGTCAGCCAGATGAGGAATAAATTTCCTGGTTACCGATCTTTTTAGGTTGGTGTGTACCGGGTAATCTATGGGACCAAATTTTTATTCCCGAATTCTGGCCAACCGGAGCCTATGTCAGTTACTTTAACTTTAAAAGAATAAGTACAAATGGGGACCAAGATTCTTTTTTGGGGAATGTACAAAACTCAAAAACAAAAAGTTAGCGGTTAAGGCTTCTGTAGACATTGGTGACTTACCTAAAAATTCTCTGGTACACCTAAATGAACACAAATCAAATGATGAAGACATTTTAAATAGCTCTACATTACCAACAAAAACAAATAATGCCCTGTCTAACTTAACGCTACTGTACTGGAACGCGCAGGGTGTAACAAACAAGCTGGACTATCTGAATCATTTAGCATCACTGCACAGTGCTGATGTTATCTGTGTTTCTGAACACTGGGTTCTTAACTCTGACATTGATTTTTTGACACTGCAAGATTATAAAACTGCAAGCTACTTTGTTAGATCAAATGCGATTCATGGTGGTACAGTGATCTTTGTGAAGGAGAATGTGCGTTTCCAAGTATATAATAAGTTATCACTGGTAGTTGAAGAACAAATTTTTGAACTTACAGCAATACAGTTAGTTGATTTTAATACCATCATCGTTTGCTTTTATAGACCACCTACAGGTAAGACCAGCGCTTTGTTTGACAAGCTGCATGCAGTTTTCTCGTGTGTGCATGGTGTGAACTTTGACTTTATATGCGCAGGAGATTTGAATATCGATCTGTTAGCCGATAATAATGATACCTTAGAGCTGTATAACTTAACTAAAACTTTTGGTTTACACATAACGATTAAGGATGTTACCAGGCCAAATCTATCTTCAAATGCGACAAGTAGGGGCTCCTGTTTGGACAATATTGTTACATCCTTACATCCTGATAGATGGAATGCTTCCGTTTTGCACACAGGTGTGTCTGATCACAACGCCATCATTTTCAGTACACCAATGAACGTGACTTCAGACAATCTTAAGTTAAAGAAACTTGTTAGGCCTATCAATCCTCAGAACTCTAAGCTATTTCTAACTTACCTTAATAGTATAAATTGGTTAGCTATATATAATAGTAAGGATGACTTAAACAATAAGTTCAATAAGTTCTTTGATTTGTTGTTATGGGCGGTAAACAGCGCAATGCCTATGAAAACTGTTGGGATAACCAACAGAAATAGTAAATCTAACAACAAATGGTACAATGAGGACTTAAGAATATTAAAGGTCCAACTTGACAATGCTTACTATTTATTCTGCAACACTAACTGTAACAGGTCTAAAGGAAATTATATTGCTCTTAAGAGAACGTACAAGGCAGAAATTAAAAAAGCCAAACTTAATCATAATAACAACATAATTGACAGTTCAAAACAATAAATCAAAAGCTGCATGGTCTGTCATAAATCAGCTTAGAAATGTTAACAGTAAGCCTCCCAATATTAACGCTAATTTAACGCCTGATGCTTTTAACAGTTTTTTTCTTACCAGTGTAGAACAAATTTGTAATAGCATACCAACTGATGTAAATAAGCCTAATCACAGTGTTTTTCTTGACAATAGTGAGAACTGTGCAACAAGAAACAATTCAGTAGGGTTATTCACTCTTAGAAGTTTTACAGTAGAAGAAGTCTACCTAGCCATAAACCAACTGAATAATAGCACTTGTCTTGATATATATGGCACCAATGCAGCAATACTGAAGTTATCAGCTAGGTCTATTTGTGAAGTACTAACATATCTTTTCAACTTGTGTATTAAGCAGGGTATTTATCCTGACAAACTAAAAGTAAGTAAGGTCATTCCAATACACAAAAGAGGGCCTAGGGATGATTGTGCCAACTATAGGCCAATATCCATTGTTCCGACGCTGTCAAAGGTCTTGGAACGTCTCATTCATGAACAACTTTCCTCCTTCTTGGAATCAAATAAGTTATTGTCCAAGAATCAGTACGGCTTTAGACCTAACCTTAGCACTGTTGAAGCTACTCAGGATTTGATCTTGAATTGTTTTGAAGGACTGGAGAACAACCTGAACATTCTTTTCAGATCATTTGATATGTCCAAGGCCTTTGACACAGTGTCGCATCATATTTTACTGGATAAGATGTATTTTTATTCTATTGACAACAGTGTAGTGCAGTTCTTAAGATCTTATTTGAACAATCGATGGCAATCCGTATTCCTAAATGGCTCTTACTCAAAACAGTTAAGTGTAAAACAAGGTGTCCCACAAGGGTCCATTTTGGGACCCTTGCTTTTCATACTCTATGTTAATGACCTGCCGTACAACCTAAATGCTCATTCAGTAAAATCATTTCTATTTGCTGACGATTTGGCAGTGTGTGTCCAGGGTAACAGTGCAGAAAATGTGGGTTACGTAATCGACACCAAAACTAAAACCATTCATGACTGGTGTAATGCAAATAAGTTAAGCCTTAATGACGGGAAAACTCAGGACCTTGCTTTCAGCCTTAGCAATCGGGGGGAAGTAACCCACTCAAAATTCTTGGGGTTCACAGTCCAGAGCAATCTTAAATGGCATCAGCAAATTGACAGTCTTGCGAACAAAATTTCAAAAGGCATTTTCATGATCAGAGCACTTAAAGGCAGTGTCTCTGTTGGTGTTCTGCTCTGTGTTTACTATGGCCACATACATAGCTACCTCTCTTATGGAACTTCAATCTGGGCAAACCATGGATATGTACAGAAGCTTTTTGTGCTGCAAAAAAAAGCAATCCGTCTGATTTGTGATGCACACTGGCAGGCCCACTGTAAAGAGCTCTTCATTAGGTTAGGTGTCCTTTCATTGCCTTCTATGTATATATTTAGCACACTCTTGTTTGTTAAGAGGAACTTGGCACTTTTGCCTGCAATGTCTGAGGTCCATAACTATGCAACTAGAAACAAAAATAAACTTATAAGTGAACGATGCAGATACTCTGCAACTCAGAAGAGTTTTCTATACCAAGGCATAAAAATGTTTAATGTTTTGCCGGAAGGTATTAAAGAGCTGCCACTCACTAGATTTAGACAAAAACTAAAGAACTTTCTAGTTGCAACCTGCTTATACGATGTAACAGAATTTTACGAAGTTGTTAACTCTTTAAGTTAGGTTAAGTAAACAAGTTGACTTTGTTATACATGTGAACATGTTTACAACAAATAAATATTTGATTGATTTGATTTATACAAAACACTAATCATTAAAAGTAAACTACGGAAACAGGTCACAATGCGTCTTCACTCGTCTACTGACCACCTACGACTGACCAGAGGGACTAGCCAATGGCAATCGTGACGGCTGGCTAAAACAAGATGGCGGAAATACAAGGGAAGGGGAACAGGAATGGGCCCTTTCGTTATTATTGGTTCATGCGAGATGAACTTCTTAAAACCATATTGTGACTCCGCATTGGTTTATTACAAATATCCGATCCGTTTGATACTTTTGGTTTTCTCTTTAGTTCATTTTTTAGAATTGGCAACCAAAGCGGCCTAATCTCGACTGATGGTTGACTGATTGGTTGGTCTGCCAATTTAATGTATGTTGCCTCAATTAATTTCCTTTTGAAGAAATGTGGTTCCCGATGTATTATGTGGGCTTCATCCCAATTCATATGATGGTCTTCGGACCAACAATGGTGTGCAATTTTTTGACTTTTCTGTGAAACCCTTTCTCGTGTTTTCTTTGTGTTCTTTTATCCTTACGTTTAGTGGTCTTTTTGTCTCGCCTATGTATTCCCTATTGCAGCTACATTTTATACTGTAAACACAGTTTTTGGAATCCTGTGTGCCATTTTTTTGTTTTGTTTTTACGAGACTTTGTCTAAGAGTGTTGTGTGTTTTAAACGCGGTTCTAATGTTGTACTTTCTACCTACTCTTCTAATTTTCTCCGATAATCCCGGCACATAAGGGATTTATTTATTTATTTATTTATCAACGGTCAGTGCCATTTACACAAATGTACAAACAAGCAACTAGTACATACAAAAGTACAAATTACAACATAAGTTAACAACAATATTTACTAGATAGCTTCAAGATGTATATAAATAATTTCCAACAAATAATTATTTTAAATACACAAATAGTAACAACAAAGAGTATAAACTAAGCAACAATCAATAAATACTCTCTAACAACAATTGACTTCAACCAACCCAAGAACAATACTGATATGTAGGTATATAAATGCTATTAACTACAATGGGACCAACTAGCATTTGATCTAAATACATTTTAAATGCTATGCCTAAGAACAAAAAGAAGATAAGACTAGAAAAAGAATAAGTATAAAATTTCCTGAATAATCACGAGTGCAATATGTTTTCCCTGAAGGTAGTGGGTGAAGAGCCAAAGAAGTCGGCCCGTGCTGAAACAGAGTTCCCATGTCTCAGTAAACGAGGGATGATACTGTGGTAGCCGTAGCTGGTTAGCTGATGTGTCTTTCCAAAGAGGTCTCTCGACCTGGTGCCTCCGACTGGAACACGCAGATCTACCATGCCGAGGAGATCGGGGCAGTCGATACTACCATTTAGCAGTCTGTGCAGGAACATCAGGTCCAGATACCTTCTTCTTGACTCCAGCAGGGGCAGTCCAAGAGCATCCCTTAGCGTTGTCACCGGAACCTCCCTATAGTTAAATCCCAGCCGGACTCCAACTGTCTTCAAAAATCTTATCTGAATTCTTTCCAGTAGGTCACAATGGTTTTTCTGGAAAGGAGCCCACACCAGAGGGATTGACATAAACGCAAATTTATCACAAATCTGTTTTTTCTGACTCAGGAATGATTCTTCTGGTTCGTTTGCACTTATTAATTACTAATTGAGGGTATCCATTGCTTCTGAGATCCGATTCAATTTTCTTAAATTCTTCTTTTAGTCCATCTTTATCTGAGCACAAGCTCTTTGCTCTATCAAACAACGAGTAGGCTACTCCTTCTTTGACAGATTTTTGATGGTTGGATTGATAATTTAAATATTTTCCTGTGTGTGTTATCTTTCGAAAAAACAGTTGTCTTAAGGACATCCCTATCTCTTAATACACACACATCGAGAGCACTAAGAAATGGCGGAACTGTGAAGAATACGTTTAAATCGCTACCAAGTTGTTTCTCATGTTTCGTGCTAGAACAGTGATTATTTTGCCTATAAACTGTATTAATTATTATCTGCTAATGACTGTAAGTCTCTGTGTCTGATAAATGTAAATAATCTTGGGATTTTAAAAGGGGATTTCACCTATTCTGTCTTCACTAACCTCTGAACATTTGAGCCAAGATAGGCCTTATCCAGCGATCTTTTCATTGCTCCATGTCCATCATTCCTACTGTCCGATTGACCAAAGCTGTCTGCTGTCACCATAGAGTCTCAACCTCAACCAAAGACATAGAGTCTTCGACCTGTTGAGTCTACAGGGAGGAATAAGGCTTTGCGTTGGATTGACTCCTGCACTATATAAACTGTCCTATATCGTGACTTATTATACTAATTATGTTATTTATGTTCTATGTCTGTAGTGTTGTAATGTATCTGTAATATATACATATATCTGTAAATATCCTAGTTAAATTTTTAAGTATTATCCTGTTGTCTTTATCTTACTTGTTTATTGTTGTATTACATACAGCATTTGATCTGTACATTACACTTTACCATACACTCCATCACAACAACATGTCTTGCCCAGAGGTATGCCCAGTTTGCGTTATCCTTGTGACTGATGCTGACAAAGGTATACAATGTGATGGACCTTGCAATAGATGGTTTTCATGCGTCTTGCGCAGGTATATCTCAAACTGAGTACAATAAATTAGCTAAAAATGATAATCAGAAGTGGTCCTGTGGGCGTGATGATTGCATCAATGGTTCTAAACAGCCTCTAAACATTCTACTACGCCAACTATCGCTGTTGAATGAAAAGATCACGAGCTTGGCAGGCAAAAATTGATACACTTACACCTTTGCCAGCTAAGATCGATCAAATAATTGAGCAAGTTGATAGTCTAAATAAAAATCTTGCCTCACTTGATAAACGTGTCTCGGATAATGAGGAAAAAATTGTTATTCTTGAGAAATCAATCAAAGATATTCCTAGGACTAACACTAACGATATTGAATGTGTCGTTGCTGAGGTAAATGAGCGCGCCCGCCGTGCATCAAATGTGATGATATATGGTCTTCCTGAATCTAATAGCCCTGATGTCAAGTTTAGAATTACCCATGACCTTGAGATCGTCACTGAGCTACTCAAGTCTTCACACTCTACTTTCAGCAGCGAGGGGGTTAAAACTTACCGCATTGGCAAAAAGACAAATGATAAACATAGACCCCTCAAAGTAATCTTGAAGAGTGAGCATGATGCTCGCCTTGTGTTGACTAACTTCTCATCTGAAGCTGCGGCAAAGGTTGACCAGATTTTCTCAGCTGTTAAAATTGCTAGGGATCGCACTCCACAGGAACAAAAGTATCTGAAATCTGTGATAGCTGAGCTTGAGGAGAGGAAATCCCGCGGCGAACAAAACCTGACTATAAAGTACATAAATAATGTCCCACAAATTGTTAAGAATTTAAAAAACTAGTAAGGCACAACGGTTTCCCCATTGTTTTATTTCCTGTTATTTTCAAAATGTCAACGGTCTGAGGAGTAAAATGAACTCATTAACGCAAGGAATAAATACTTCACCCTATGATATTATATCGCTGGTCGAAACCAATCTATCACCTGATATACACGATACTGAGCTTAATCTTACGGGGTTCCATATCTTCAGGTGTGATAGGTCATCACTTACTAGTGACAAGTCGGGTGGTGGTGGAGTTCTCATAGCCGTACGAAATTGTATTTCTTGCACCAGGATTCCCACCAATGTCAATGACATTGAATGTATATTTATCTTGTGTAAGTTTCCCACCTCCTCAGTACTTCTGGGAAATGTCTATATACCTCCTAATCAGCCAACCATTAAGTATTCGGATTTTAGAGATGCTATGGATGAGGTCTGTAATTCCCTGGGTGAACCTGCAGATGTCATAATAATGGGAGACTTTAATCAGCCTGACACAAAATGGACGCCGGCCCGACATTACTTCTGTGTCAAACTCTTCCCGTTGTCTGCTTGAACTTATTGGTGCATATAGCCTGAGACAGTTAAATTATATAACCAACTACCGAGATGTATGTCTTGATCTGATACTCTCTTCAATTGAGACATCTGAAGTTGTGCATGCGCCTGATGTACTGTTGGAGGAAGATATACACCATCCTGCTTTGTCTTTTGAATTTGAAGTGTTGCAGCCTTCCACGACTGAAAGCCAGAAACGGGTGCTTAACTTTCGAAGGTGTGATGTCGATGCTGTTTTCAATGGGCTGCAGGTTCTAAGCTACCCTGCATCAAGTGAGTTGGCGGATCCTGAGCGGGCTTTTCACAAACTTCAGCGACTACCTGGCCTCTTTAGTTAGGGTCAATACTCCACTCAAAAGAGTTGGTGGAGCTAGATTCCCCTCCTGGTTCTCTAAAAAATTGAAACTGCTGGTTATCAGGAAGAAACAGTTACATAAAGTCTACAAGCATACAAGGGCGCACATTGATTATGATAATTTTCGGAGAACTAGAAGGGAGTGCAGAGACCTCACCCACGCGTGCTATTCAGAATACATCGGTAAGGTTGAAAATGGTATTCCTAGAGATATTAAGTCCTTTTGGTCTCATGTTGGTAGCCTTAAAAGTTCTCCTAACGTTCCGACACACATGACTTTAGACAAAAAGGAAGCTACTGATCCTACTAGCAAGTGTGATTTGTTTGCTCGGTATTTTTCTTCAGTATTTTAGTGATACTACAGTTCCTATTCCTAGATTTGATTATGGTTGGAACCAAACATTATCCAGCTGTTCAATAACAACCTTGGATGTCCAACAGACCCTCGAATCACTGGATGCCAGGAAGAGTGCTGGGCCGGATGATATACCACCACGAGTTCTAAAACAGTGTGCTCCAATACTTGCAGTTCATTTAACAATTCTCTTCAGGCCTCTACTTGCTTCTGGAGTCTTTCCATCAAACTTGAAGCAGAGCTATGTAATCCCAATTTTTAAGTCTGGAGATAGAGGGAACATAAGAGACTATAGACCCATTGTGAATACAGTCTGCTCTCGCTAAGGTGTTTGAAAGTATCATCTTGAACAATATATATTCTCAACTCAAGAGTCGCATCTGTTTGGAGCAACATGGCTTCTTGAAGGGCCGCTCTACCACAACCAATCTACTGATGTTTCAGGAATATATAATGTCAGCTTTTGCAAATTCCTCACAGGTAGATTGCATATATCTAGATTTTAGCAAAGCATTTGATAAGATTAATCACAGTCTACTTATATCAAAGCTTGAAGGCTATGGCATTTGGGGACCTCTGCTTCGTTGGATGAGTAGCTATTTGCGGGAACGTACTCTTATAGTCAAGTACGATGGAGGTACGTCCTTGCCATTCTCTGTCCCCTCAGGTGTACCACAGGGATCTCATCTGGGCCCACTGCTTTTTAACCTGTTTATCAATGATATTTCTAGTGCAATATCATCGAAGTTTCTTCTGTTTGCTGATGATATTAAGGTTTTCAGCAGGGTTACATCTCCTCATGACCAAGAGGAACTCCAACATTCCCTTGACAGGATAAGTAACTGGTGCAGAGTAAATGCTATGGAGCTTAATATAGCCAAGTGTCTTGTCATCAGCTACACTCGAAGCAACACAGCCAGGCCCTTTGACTATTCTCTAAATGGATCCCCTCTTAAGATAGTAGACAGAGTCAGGGACCTCGGAGTTATTATGACACCCTCCCTAAGCCCTTACGAACACATAATGCATGTTACAAATAAGGCCTCTTCTATGCTTGGGTTTATTGCCCGAACTTGCAAAGACTTCAGATCCCCCCTCTACATTGGCTATCCTCTATAAGACTCTTGTGCGTCCTTTGTTGGAGTACTGTTCCGTTGTTTGGTCTCCATATCAAGCAGGCCACATTGTGCTGCTGAACAGAGTACAGGTGCGTTGCTTAAGACTTCTTGGAGTCAAACTGGGATATAATTATCTTGCAACCCCCGTCGCTGAGATTGAGATGCTATATGGACTGCAACCTCTCCAGGAAAGAAGAAAATATATTGATATTTTATTCCTGTACAGGCTGGTGAACGGCTTCCTCGACTGCCCTCATCTAGTGTCGGATATAGACTTCTCTATACCAAGAGGTACCCGCTCTAAGACACTTTTCTGCAGAAGATTTAGGCCCACATATTATGCATCAAACCATGGAATATGCAGACTTCTAAAACTGGGTAGCGAGGCAGCGCACATCGACTTTTTTCACGATTCAAAATACACCCTGAAAAACAAATTATTAAATGTAAACACCTAACACATGCTTAAAACAGATCCACTTACAGTAACTAACAGCTACGATTGTATTAAATTATTGATAGTATATTGTTGAGTTTCTAAATTTTATTAATGTTATAGCATTGGTCAACTATTTATTTATCGTTGCTGTTACTGTATTGTTATTATTCCTTGTTATTTATTGTTGTTTTTGTTATTTATATTTATAGTATATCACTCTGTTATTGCCTATGTTGTTCAAGTTAGAGCTTACATAAGACTGTGTATATTGATTATGATTTGTCATCTTGATTGCTAAGTACTTGATTTGTTGAATTACTTTTGTAAAAATGGTGGAAACCGTTGAAATAAATAAATAAATAAATTACATCCAAAAAGGGAAGCTTGTTTTGGACTTCCACTTCCATTGTGAGGCGGATGGAAGGAGAAATACTATTAATGTGATTCAAAAAATTATTTAATTCAATGTCTCCATGAGAAAAAATAACAAAGGTATCATCCACATACCTCCACCAAATCTTCGGTTTGAACTGAGCTGAAGCCAAAGCTTTTCGCTCGAATTCCTCCATAAAGATATTGGCGAAAATAGGAGACAGTGGAGAACCCATTGCCATCCCCTCATCTTGACGGTAAATTTTACCCTCTAACTCAAAATAATTGCATTGAGTGCATAGTTCTAACAGTTCCATAATTACTGGCACGGGAAGTTTAGTTCTATCCTTTAATGTTTGGTCTTCTTTGAGACGTGATTTAATAATTCCGAGAGTTTCTGGAACTGGTACATTTGTAAATAGACTTTCGACATCAAAACTTACCAGTTTGTCAGTTTCAGTCAACTTTAGGGATTTTGACTTCTCTACGAAATCCCTGGAATTTTTGATGAAAGAGTCAGTTTTTCCTACCAATGGCGTTAAGATGTCCAAGAGGACTTTAGACAATTCCCTGCAAGGTGAATCACGAGAAACTAATGATGGGCCCGAAGAGGGATGGTAGGTTTGTGGATTTTGGGAAGGCCATACATATGGGGGATTTTTGAGTGGTGAGGAGTTAATTTAGATCTAAATTTATCTGAAAAAAATTCTTTATGTTTTCTTAAGGTGTTTGCTACTTTGCGTTCAAATGAATCAGTCGGGTCTTTATTTAAAACTGTATATTTGCCAGTATTTAAAGTTTCCGCAATCTTTTCTTTATACGCTACTGAGTCAAGTACCACAGTAGCGTTGCCTTTGTCGGCAGGTAAGATTTTGACCGTGTCGTCTTTCCCAAGGATCGACCTGGCCTTTTTCTCCTCTATTGTCAAATTGGGTTTTGTGGGAGGAATTTTTCTGAGTAAAAGACTGGCCTCACAACGAAACCGGTCACCCTGTTCCTCAGGTAACTGTGAAACAGCCGACTCGATTCCAGTTACGAAATCCAGTGCCTTTACCGATTTTTGTGCCACAGAAAAGTTTAAACCCTTGGATAAGACTGATATTTCCGCTTCATTCAGGATTTTTGAAGAGAGGTTGATTACATTTTTATTATTTGCATCCGTATTCACGTTGCCATCCTTAGGAAAATCACATTTTTTAGGCCTAATTTTTTCCAGTTTGGAGATTTTCTTTTTCTTATCTGTTTCAGAAACTTTTATACATCTATTTTGGATGCTTTCGAGAATGTTGTTGAATTCTGTACTGATCAGTGTTTTTAATTCAGTTTTTTTACACTCAATACTATTTTGGAGGAGGTATCTTTCACGATGATGATATGCAAGATCATCACCTCTGGTCAGTCGTAGGTGGTCAGTAGACGAGTGAAGACGCATTGTGACCTGTTTCCGTAGTTTACTTTTAATGATTAGTGTTTTGTATAGTTTTGTATTAAGTGCATGTCTTTAGTGTTAGTGAAGTTGACAACAACATGTAGGTTGTGATTCCTGACTTAGGCGTGCCACAACGCTTTAGTAAGATTTGTTTATTTTAACTTAGTTTGTAATTATGTATTAGGTTAGTTCTTTACCTGAAGAAGAGATCAGATTGCAGATCTCGAAACGTAGTGTTACTGTTTTCTTGTTTACTGAACGATGGCAAATGTCCGGAAAAAATCCTGTTTCCTTTACAATCCTTCCATCGTCAAAAATAACCTTTAAACAAAGAATTTTATAATCATTATATATTCCTATCGAGTGTATTATTTTGAAGATCAGTATAATAAAAGACAATTAATTAAATTTTAGAAAAAGTTAGAATTCAAAAAGAAATAAAATTTATAGTTTCACAAAAAAAGTTTAAAATGTTAAAAAAAAATAGCTAGGAAATCAATATTTTCTGTACAATATGAGTTTCCTCACAAAAAATGTTCTACATTGCTTCAATGGATACCTAATAACAAATTAATAGACCAGAGTTGTTGAATCTTGTGTAAAATGCATAGATTGTTATTTTTTCCTCGTCACATAGTTGAACTCTAGTTGAGTATCAAATGTACAAATAAATAGTATAAAAGTTGGCAATTATTTCGTGAAATGCAGAGTATTCTTTTTTCAAAACTCTAGAATTCACAGATTGTCCATTCTTTCGTAAAATATATCATGTTTTCCATTTATTTGCATTGCCTAAACTCTAGATGCGTCTAGAATTCACATATCGCCCATTCTTTCGTAAAATATATAACGTTTTATATTTCTCTGCATGGCCTAAACTCTAGATGTGTCTAGAATTCACATATCGCCCATTCTTTCGTAAAATATATAACGTTTTATTTTCTCTGCATGGCCTAAATTCTAGATGCGTCTAGAATTCACATATCGCCCATTCTTTCGTAAAATATATAACGTTTTATATTTCTCTGCATGGCCTAAACTCTAGATGCGTCTAGAATTCACATATCGCCCATTATTTCGTAAAATATATAACGTTTTATTGTCTCTGCATGGCCTAAATTCTAGATGCGTCTAGAATTCACATATCGCCCATTCTTTCGTAAAATATATAACGTTTTATATTTCTCTGCATGGCCTAAACTCTAGATGCGTCTAGAATTCACATATCGCCCATTCTTTCGTAAAATATATAACGTTTTATATTTCTCTGCATGGCCTAAACTCTAGATGCGTCTAGAATTCACATATCGCCCATTCTTTCGTAAAATATATAACGTTTTATATTTCTCTGCATGGCCTAAACTCTAGATGCGTCTAGAATTCACATATCGCCCATTCTTTCGTAAAATATATAACGTTTTATATTTCTCTGCATGGCCTAAACTCTAGATGTGTCTAGAATTCACATATCGCCCATTCTTTCGTAAAATATATAACGTTTTATTTTCTCTGCATGGCCTAAATTCTAGATGCGTCTAGAATTCACATATCGCCCATTCTTTCGTAAAATATATAACGTTTTATATTTCTCTGCATGGCCTAAACTCTAAATGCGTCTAGAATTCACATATCGCCCATTCTTTCGTAAAATATATAACGTTTTATATTTCTCTGCATGGCCTAAACTCTAGATGTGTGTAGAATTCACATATCGCCCATTCTTTCGTAAAATATATAACGTTTTATATTTCTCTGCATGGCCTAAAACTCTAGATGTGTGTAGAATTCACATATCGCCCATTCTTTCGTAAAATATATAACGTTTTATATTTCTCTGCATGGCCTAAACTCTAGATGCGTCTAGAATTCACATATTGCCCATTCTTTCGTAAAATATATAACGTTTTATATTTCTCTGCATGGCCTAAACTCTAGATGCGTCTAGAATTCACGTATCGCCCATTCTTTCGTAAAATATATAACGTTTTATATTTCTCTGCATGGCCTAAACTCTAGATGCGTCTAGAATTCACATATCGCCCATTCTTTCGTAAAATATATAACAATTTCCATTCCTTTGCATGGCCTGAACTCTAAATGTAACTATCGACATTCACAAGTTATTAGTAGTGAGTTCTACATTTGTTCGTAAAATTCATGACGTTTTTCCTCTTTCACTTTGCACAGTCCGAACTCATGCACCATTTACATAATTTAAAGTGACTGCCTTTTTACTTATGATGTTATATTGAATTCCATGATATTTTACATGAAAGCTTGAAAATTTCGTTGAAACAACGATTGTTTTCACCTAAGTTAAATAGTATAGTGAACTATTTTAACATTGAAATAATCAGTTTAAAATTATAAAAATATAAAACGAAACAGACAAGCTAGGCATTGTCATCACTGACATTAGGTTTTGTGAAGGGCAATCTTTCTCTCACACTTTATCCGAAAGTTAGTTTTCCAAATTCTCTGATGTCAGATGGACAGAAGACGGCAGTTCACAACCACGTTTTTTCGGGTCAAGCAACAGCCCCAACTGTTTCATGTGTAATATGGGTAACAGAAAAGAGTTACTTCCAGGTTAAGCCAAGTATGCTGCTTTAATTTTCATGATTTCATTAGCCTGATATCAAAGGGCATAACATATTGAAGTAAAAAGGTTATTGAGTTGTCTTTGTGAGTTCAATAAGGTTCTAAAGATATAAACCGGTTCATCTGGCCTTTTCAGAACACAGATAATTAGTTTTACGTTACGTCATGCAATGCTATTACGTTACACACAATAGCCTAAAGATACTTTGACCCAACGATATAAAATATAACCTGATAAGAGGTTACCAAAGCTGCAATTCCTGCACACTGTCGTTTCAGCTCATTTGTGAGTGCATATAATTAGTTTGACTTCCTCTCAAGGCCATTCAAAGGTCCATTTCTTGAAGGAAACAGTATTTTTCCGGACATTTACCACAGTGATTAAAAAATCAGAAACACTACGCTTCTATATCTACAATCTGATCTCTTCTTCAGGTAAATAACTAACCTAACGCATAATTAAAAAACATATAATTATGTTTTAGGTTAGTTATTTAGCTGAGGAAGAGATTTATAGACTTAAGATAAATTTTAAGACTTTGAATAAGATTCATTTATTAACTTTTTAAAACTCTTTTAATCTTTAGTTTATTTTATCTTAAAATTAACATTTTTCTTATATATTTAATTATTTAATGTGAAATACGTATTTTATTACAATTTTTGTATATTTATATATAAATATATATTTTATGTTTATTTATATCTTTATTTTATTTTAAAACAGTTTGTTCTTTAACAAAACCAACTTGTGATTAAAAAGTAAATTATTTATGGAAAATGTTACTTACGGACATAGTTATCCTATGGTCATGTATCAATTTTGGATATCATTCTGAAATTTTTGATCATTAATTACTGAGTATTTCCTACTTTATTTCAAATAAACATTACAAATCTCTAACTAAACTTTTAAATTCTTTTATAATTCCTTAACATCAGTGGTACCAATTAATAATAGTAAATGGGGTTTCCTTGTACTTATAGTACAACTGATAATGATCTAAAACAAGTCAGAAGTATTCTTAAGTATAGATGAAATACTACTTACAGACACCGTAATCTATGAGTTTGTTTAAATACACTCCAAGCAGTAAACATACAGTGAATTGTGACGTTAGAGAATTGATGATACACAACAAAGCCAGTTGCAATGTTACATGTACTGCTCTCTACGTCATCGATGTCTCCCCCCTCACCCCACCTCTAATGTTGCCTTCAGGAAGATGGATGGTAGGTATTGAATTTTGTCCTGCCTTTGTGGAAGGGGAGCGAAATATTATTACGACCTACCATAGTATGGGATTAAACCTCCCTGTGTCACAGTCGTCGCAGAGACTAAATTGTTCTTTTATAATCTGATATTTTTGCTTCTATCTATTGAGGAATTGGGTTGCTCACACAATGTTCCAGAGAGGCCTGGTATGTATGCCTGTTGACAGACTTCTCTTAAGAATTATCTCTTTTTCAGTGATACAATATAATGCAACATTTCAATTCTATATCTCATTTTATTATTGATACATAGAATAATAGACAATAATAAGAGAAATAAATGTTTTCATCCACAAGAAACAAAAGAGAAAATATGTTATCCTACTAAGTATAAGCTTTAACGGTGAGCCAAATTCCATGGTTGGGCATGCTTAATGATAGAACCCATTCTTTTCTACGTATAAATGAGTTTGTATGCCAAATCCAAAGACGATGATAAGTATACACATGAAAATTTTCTCTAGATATCTTACCACATGATACAGGCACTTGATTGTAATTAAATTTGACTACTTATCTGTGTTAAATAATATAATTCTACACACAAAGTCTTCACAAATAGATAGTATACGTATTGGGACAGTTATGTCACGTGTGTTATTCATATATTTTACGTTAAAAATATCTTATGGGTTGATTTACAAATTTATGTATTCTATTTTCTCGTTGCTATAACAGTTACCCATAGGAGAAAATGTAAAAATATTCGCTAACGATCAGCCACATCCCATGGAGTACCACGCGCCATTATCGAACTCAACGTTCCTCGCGTATGAAAAGACGATTATTGCCAAATTTCAAGTCTGTAGGTCATTTTTGAGATATCTGTGGACATACCGAGATAGAGAAATTAAATTGTACCAGCTCCACAAGTAAGCAAAGCTCAGAAAATAAGCAATAACGTTTACCAAATGAAACGAAAAATGTATAAATTTGATAGCGATATCGCCTAAAATAAAATACTTATATAATATCCTATGTTGATAGCCACCCGCTCTTAAAGTACAAATTGTAATCAGTATTATCGCAGAATGATGTCTTGCGTAACTATAAGGAAAACCACAAGGATTTAAAATTGCCTGAACAGTATAATTCATTAATTTGCCTTTTAAACAATTATAATTAATAAAAAGTCAAACGAGTTATAAATATTGTTAGGTTATGTTACAATAATAGAGACAATAGAGTATAGACTGTGTTACACGTACTGTATTACCGGCAAATGTTTGTTACATCACAATCATAATTACATGGTTGATAATTTATTTTATACAGAGAAGTTTTTAGTCATATTGCAAAATCGTTTAAACTAGAAAGCTAGTAAGCTACCGTTAAGTATAAGTTGAAGCAAATATCAAAATATTCGAGACCGGGAAATTATTTGATGAGGAAAATAACTAGGAAGAAATGCTCATGAAACTGGAAAAGTTGTGCGGGCCGGCGGCAGTTTTAAAAGAAGTGTTTCGTAAACTATTAATTTCTCTCTTCTCTACTTCTAAAATCCAGAAAATTAACTTTAATTATTTTGCTTGTTTACAGATGTTTATGTTTGACCTACATTGGTGCAGCTGACCCAAGAAACGTAATTTAGCTCGAGATACATCGGACTACCTCCTTTTTATAAACTTTAATTAGAGAAACAGAAAGAAACAACAACATTACTATCGGAATACACGAGTGCAAATCTTGGAATAGAATTTGTATTACATAAAGAATACTAATGTAATCTAGATAACTCATTTAGATAACATGGACAAAGAAATGTAAACAAATAATATTTCACTTCCTAAATAAACTAAAATTTACCTTCCGAAAGTATAGGCTATTAATATTTTAAATGTCAAATATGAAGTCAGTATATAGTCTTATAGTAATTTTCAATCAAGAACTTAATGTGTTTTTTGACAGTATATTTTTTTGCTGTTTCAAAATCCAGTCTTTTAGGCTAAATAATAGTAGCCTATTTTAAATACGTGTGTTTGGGAAATGGCACACTTTTAGAATATTATAGTATGATCGTGTTGATTTATTTTCAGTTGTCAAAAGTTATTTTGTCAAAATTAACTTTAACAAAAAAAACACGTTTCTTAGTCTTTCAAAAGATTAGAAAATTATGGCGTTTTTTATATTTTCTTAAATATGTATTCCTTGAATAATAAGCAAGACTAATATTTCGTGTATCACATCCGTTTTTTATTATTTTATATTATTTAATGTACATAAGAAACTTCACAAACATTTTCAAGATTTGTAAATAAGGAATAACTCGTTCTTTAATAAAATTATTTAACATCGCTGTTGAAGGATTCATATATACGAGTACTTTAAAAACTAGCCGAATTATTAATAGTATTATAGTCTTTTCCTCTGTGAAAAAATCTCATCTTTAGCTCTCTAGTTGTATTACTACAGCACAGGAATGCAAAAAAAATTAAATGGAGATATATATATTATATATATATATATATATATTATATATATATATATATATATATATATATAGAGAGAGAGAGAGAGAGAGAGAGAGAGAGAGAGAGAGATTGTTCGGGAAACAAGACATAATCTACTATGGAACAAAAAATACTAAGGCCGAAGTAAATAACAATGGAAATAAATATACTGACATCGAAATATACGAGGTTTTCTTGATCCTGCCAACAAGGCAAACTCTACATTGGCGTCGAAAATGTAATTCCCTGGAACCAGAAGTGCTCATAGACTTGCAAAGCCTTTGAAATTGCGTGCGAAGATGCGGGTAACCGCTAGTACTTTTATAAATTCATATGCCCTTAGATAAAGCAATGTTACTGTGACTTCTTGCCTTCTTCTGTGAACACTTGTACTTTTAAAACTTCTTGTACTTCTTATACCTTGAAGATTGATTATATTATTATTTTGTACTTCTATCCAGTACACTGGACATTGATTGGCATTCCCCCACCATCTGGTCTCAACTACAAACAAGCCTCGTACACGTATCCTCTCTTACAGAATTAGGTTTACCACGATCTCTATCAAGGTCGAATCTGATAATCTTGTGTCAAAATCTACCCACCAGTAAGTAGACCACTGTCCTGTGTCGCATTTCCTGCGGGACAGAACAATCCGAAGGACTTTGCAACAAAAAAATGGGGGTTGTTAAATTGATAAGTTAACAATAATTTATTTATAGCAGATAAATTTCGGTATTTAAGAGACAGAATACTTCCCTTAAGCTGTTTCTAACTCTGTTCTATAAATAAAGGTAGAACAATAATTATTTACAAACATTTTTGTAAATAAAACCCTGCACAACATAAAAACCTGCTGAACATTTTTAAACATTTTTTTTAATGAGTGTGATAAACAAAAACTTACTTTACTACACACAATGTAGCCATCACGTGAAGCGTTGAATAAATGTAAACGAACAACTTGCTTTATCGAATCAGCTGCCGTTTAAACTGTAAAAACCTACAGGAAACTTAAAAAAAAAAAAGTTTTGTTTTAAATTAGCTATTATTAGTTCAAATATAAAGAGCGACCTAGCGATATATCAGGATAGCTTCTTAATTTTTTTATGATTTAAACATTTAAAGTTTCACGGTAGTAAGGAGGTATGTTACGTCTTAGATAATATTAAAGGTGCTTAAAAAAAGTTATTTGCATTTAAGTTGAGTGACAGAATGAATAATGTCATTCATTTTCTACCCGTAAGGAGCCTTTCAATCTACTTTTGATTTAAAATACAATAATGAATCAATCTTAAGAATGGATATATTCGATCGACTGGAAGGAATATTTTGAAGAGGATCGATTGCTGAATATAGCTTAGAAGTGAGCAGTAACAATAACATTTACGTTCAAAAAGAGTTAAGATACCAGATGTTCCCACATTTACAACACATACAATAATTTGTTATTATTTAATATATTACAAAAGTTTCTGTGAATGACATTCAGTTATAAATTTACGTTATTTTTAAATATTGTAGCTAACGACAACTTATAATTTTAAGATGTTCATGAGCTACGTTTTCACAATTTTTATACGTATTGATTGTTTACAGTTATTGGCAGATTTTGTTTATAATTTTTTTCAAAAGTACTAAATTTGCTTAAATGAGGGGAGAAAATTTTCAACGAAGTACAGTAAATATAAAAACGTCAACACATCTGGGGCTTATTCGATTTACAGTGATAGTCCCTTGAGTGAAATTTAAAAAAAACACACAATTTAGAACAACAACAAACAACACGTTTAGAACGTTATTCAACTGACTGTTCCAGAAACGTTACAAAGTTTTGTTATTCCATATATCAAAAACAGAACTGTTTCACCAGTGCGTTAAGAACAACAGCGGGGTACATACAGAAGACGCACCGGGGCGAGATAACCGGCTTGTTCAGTTCTTCACGAAGTACTCGCCGAACTCGATGCCAGCAACGGTTATGTCACTAAATAAACAACAGCGGGGTACATACAGAAGACGCACCGGGGCGAGATAACCGGCTTGTTCAGCTCTTCACGAAGTACTCGCCGAACTGATGCCAGCAAGGGTCACTAAATAAACAACAGTGGGTACATACAGAAGACGCACCGGGGCGAGATAACCGGCTTGTTCATCTCTTCACGAAGTACTCGCCGAACTGATGCCAGCAAGGTTATGTCACTAAATAAACAACAGCGGGGTACATACAGAAGACGCACCGGGGCGAGATAACCGGCTTGGATTGTTCATCATCTCTTCACGAAGTACTCGCCGAACTGATGCCAGCAAGGTTATGTCACTAAATAAACAACAGCGGGGTACATACAGAAGACGCACCGGGGCGAGATAAACCGGCTTGGATTGTTCAGCTCTTCACGAAGTACTCGCCGAACTGATGCCAGCAAGGTTATGTCACTAAATAAACAACAGCGGGGTACATACAGAAGACGCACCGGGGCGAGATAACCGGCTTGTTCAGTTCTTCACGAAGTACTCGCCGAACTGATGCCAGCAAGGTTATGTCACTAAATAAACAACAGTTCCTTTAATACGTTATTTCTCATTTTCTGATGTTTTATACGTATACGTATCATCGAACAAAAACACGAAGAATAACAATAGTGTATACTTATTGGACGATACAGTGTATGTATTATTTATTTTGCAAGGCCGCAGTGCCTGTATCATATTGATAAAATATTTTCAGATCAAATAATAAATCAAACGACAAATTTGTTGTACTTCTGAAATGCTCAAGCGGCTTATTTATATAAACAGTTAAAGATGGATGGATCTGGTTTCACTTGGTTTAAAACACCAAATATGATATCATTCACAATTCAGTGTGTGAATATCCTCAATATTATACAAGTTGCAAATATTGTAGGTTTTAAAGTTGTAATTAGGTGGATAGTTACGTGAAGGTCTAACTGTTTTAAAAACATAGGAACAAGTCAAGGTTCTTTGTTTGAAGTTTATTTTTGACAATGAAATTGATTTTTGTATCACTAAGCGATGGGAAATGTCCATGAACAATTCTTTTTCATTCACAGGTTATGGTATTACCAACCTAATTCATAATAATACAGTATATAGTGCTATTTATTTTGGTGATGCAACCACTTTTAAAGCCTTAAAGGTTTTATTTTTGTGCCTATAATTATATCGCTTTGCTTAATTTGTTGCTGATATTTGTACAGAGACCTGTTTGTAGAGTATAGACTCGCCTTCGGCTCGCTGGGGGCTACGTCCCCAGGCCCCAAAGTAAACGCTTGCAAATTCGGGGATAAGCGGAATTCGGTGACATGGTTAAGTCCGGGACATTAAGTAAATGACAAGGGATTTAAAAATTGACCTTTTTCATAGATTTTTTTCCGGATTCGTAAAAACTTTTGACTTTGAGGGCATTTTGCGGTTAAACCGTTAGAGATACGACAAAAAGTGACTGGACCTTTCTTGTTGGAAATTTAATTTTGTTTTTCGATTGTGCCCTCAGATCTGATCTACGACCTATGGTTTAGCCAGAAATGAGCTCGGGAGAAAAGTCTGCACGGGTCAGCTATCTTGAATTGTTTAGTATAAACATAATAAAAACCGACGGTTTAATATCACAGGAGACTATCTAGTCAAGGCGAGAAATTCCCTGGGTGGGTGATTAATGTTAAGGAGGTTAAGACAAGAGGGGGGTTTAATTTCGTCAGGATATTGTCTGGTCATATGAACAAATTCCCAGGGGGGGTTAACGTTACCGGGGGATAAGTCTCCAGGGGGGTTATCTGGTCATACCAGGATCTTCCCAGGGGGGGGGTTTAAGAGATTTGGTGACTGGTAAAATTCGGACATGAGGTCATGGCAGGAAATTCCTGGGGGGGTGATTAATGTTAAGGAGGTTAAGACAAGAGGGGGTTTAATTTCGTCAGGATATTGTCTGGTCATATGAACAAATTCCCAGGGGGGGTTAACGTTACCGGGGGATAAGTCTCCAGGGGGTTATCTGGTCATACCAGGATCTTCCCAGGGGGGGGGGGTTAAGAGATTTGGTGACTGGTAAAATTCGGACATGAGGTCATGGCAGGAAATTCCCTGGGGGGGTTTTTAATGTTACCAGGGGGGTTAACACATCAGGGGGTTGAATGTACAGGAGGTTATCAGGTCATACCAGGAAATCCCCGGGGGGGGGTTAATATTACCGGGGGTTAATGACACACTTGGGCCTTTTTTTAGAGAGGGTATTGTGTCTGTGAACATAATAAATATTCCTCTGTCCCTATCTACTATTGACGCTTAGCTAACGCTCAGCCAACTCCCGAAGTCACTGAACCTTTTCTGTAGATCACGTGATTTCCTAAATCCCGTTTAAAATTTGTTTTGAGTTACGACCAACCGTTTAGCCGCTATCAAGCCCCGGAATGTAAATTTTTAGGCGAAAATGTCCAATATTTTCACTTAATCGCGTTTTGCGGTCAAAACTAAGGGAAATATAGTAAAAGTCACTGGACCTTTTTTGTAGGTCATCTTATTTCCTAAATAAAACGTTAGTCTTATTTTGACCTCCGAACCAATGGTTTCGCCGCTATCGACCCCAAAAACAAAAGTTTCGCGTAAAAGTTTACAACAAAATTGTACATAATCACGTTTTTTTCGGCCAAACCAATCGAGATAGGGCAAAAGATTTACTGGACCTTTTCTGTAGATCGCGCAATTTGCTAATTTGATGGGTCAATCAGATTTGAGCTACGACCAACGGTTCGGCCGCTATCGGGCTTGAAACATTATTTTTATCGAAAAAATCTCTGGAATTTCAAATGTTCGAGCGTTTTTGTCGCTTAACCATGGAAGATAAAGCAAAAAGTCATTAGACCTTTTTTGTAGTTCACTTCATTCCTGACCATGAATTTTCCGTCAGATCCGAGCTAGCTCCAACGGTTCGCCCGCTATCGGGCTTACAAAAAATGCCTGCAGGGGTGAAGAATGCGCGATTTTTTTGGGAATTTTTTTGAGGGGTTGAAAATGAAAAATTCTCACTTTTCGGGATTTTCCTGGTGGTTACACGTGGAAAGCTATCTGTGTACCAAATTTCAAGTCTCTAACTCATCTGGAAGTAGGTTAGAATTAGTATACGTGAGTGAGTGAGTGAGTCAGTCAGTCAGTCAGTTACACATGCGGTTGTATATATATTAGATACATACTTTTATTCAAAAAGTAATGTTTAGTACCTTTTTTACATTTTTGTTATTTTTATATATTGTGCACTAAGTCCTATATCATCATCACACAAACAAGGCCAATCGACTATTTGTGCGTCCTATATTTCCATGATACAATAAACACTAGGAATAAAACAATAAAAATACTCCAGGACGGGTGAAACTCAACAAAAATACTCGGTAGCTGACTGCACCGTGCACAGCGAACTCTTCAAGGTGCAAACACTCGTGACAGAGGACCAAGGAAGTGCTGCTATCTAGTAGAAAATGCCAGAACTACTTGCGTGTCACATTATCGTAAAAATGCTTCCTTGGGCAATATTAGGCAGAAAACAGAATAAAATAGAAACAATATAACTATGCGTAATATTACGGAAGAAGCACACTTTGCGTAATTGCTATGAACGTAATATTACGTTAAAACCCGTGAAGGGGATGATATCGGGTGAAGATAGTAATGGCGATGGTAGTCCGCGCGCTTAAACCTCGGGCTCACGTGCTAGGACTTCACACCTGGCCTGATACTGGCTCAAACTTCACACTTCACATGCTGCAGTACTAATGTTTTCTATTCCCCCGATCGAATGAAATCAAATATTTTATTGCCAGAAACATAATATAATGTATAACAATCGTCAGTATTAATCTTATTAAAATACTAACACTACATTGAAACTCCAGTCAAACATACAATTTTATATATCATACTTCTTTCATTCTTGCCAATTTTCCCACTTCCAACGCTGGTTGTATTTCTGCTGTGTCATATGCCATAAACTCGTCAGCACTGTGCAAACTTGAGAAACTAAAATGCGTTTCAGACGAGATTTTAACGCCGTATCCAGTGAAGGTTAAACTGCAGTGTAAGACACAGAACTGAACAAGAAGTCACAGTTGAAGTGACAAGAACTTAAACTACTTAAACTAGTACCAAAGAACATAAATCCTCGAGAAAAGTTGAATATACATTCGCGTTAGGACTGAACACACAAAACTATTCCCAGAAAAGGTTGCATGTGTAGAACGAGCGTGGTAACTGAAACATAAACTTCCTATTACGTAGGTGTAATATTACTGACTATAATAGTGCAGAGGTGTGGCCGCTGTAATTTGACGTGCCAGGTCACGGATGTGAGTATTTGTTGGCGCTACCCAAGCTTCACATGTCGTAATATACAGGCTTCCTATGAATCTCCTCATGGTTTGGCCTCAGACAGAAATTTGTGCGCACGGAGTGCCCTCTGTGGTGTAAGGCTCAAGTAGCAGATGTTGAACGGTAACAATCAAGGTTGTGTGGAACAGCATTATGTATTGTTGGACATTATATTGTGCGCACGGAGTGCCCTCTGTGGTGCTTACACCACCAGGCTCAAGTAGCAGATGTTGAACGGTAACAATCAAGGTTGTGTGGAACAGCATTATGTATTGTTGGACATTATATTGTGCGCACGGAGTGCCCTCTGTGGTGTAAGAGGCTCAAGTAGCAGATGTTGAACGGTAACAATCAAGGTTATGTGGATGGAACAACATTATTTATTGTTGGACATTATAACTAACTGGGATAATCTCCCGGTCTTCGGCACACCTCGACTTTATGAATAATATATATTCTGTGTAACTAATACAATCAATAATGTTGGGCTACTCTGGTATTATCCGGAAGCAACTCTGTCCCTATCTACTACTTGTTATTAGGCTATCAAAATTGGTAAATACATACGTACTTATTATAGCTGGAAAAGTACCGATCGAGAACGCTTCTGGCCATCAGTGCGAGATTCGGTGGCGTCTTCGGCGCCATCCTGCACTTCGGGAGAAAAAGAGAAATACCTCGATGTAGTAACCAACATTTAAACTCAGATCATGAGAGCGCTCTTAAAAATTAATTTTTAACTTTGGTTCTATTAGGAATATATTTATGATAGACTAATCTAAACCTACTCATACAGGGTGCCTCACGAGTAACCCGACACACTTTTACGTGGTTTCCTCTCATCGACATAATGCAAAAGTGCATATAAACATATGTCCGGAAACGATTTGTTAGCGAGCTACGGCTAGCGAAAGATTTCGCTGATTTTCTCGGAAAGGATGTAAATAAAGCGAAACTGGTGTTTTATGGCGTATAGATAGTTGTTACATTTATTGGACTTTATGTAAAATGAACTGGAGAATTTAATAAAATACGTGCCAGACCTGTAAGATCACCCATTTTCTGTGATATCTGACAAAATATGCAATATTTGTACTCGAAAAACCTGTTTTTTTTTTAGATTTGAAGTACATTAACTTCATTAAATGTGTAATAAAACATGCTAACCTCTTAACCAAAACTTTTAGAGAATTTAATTCCGAAGAGATTGGAGATTGAAGAAAAATAGGCCAATAATAAACAAACACACACTTAGAAAAATTCATGTATAATTAAATCTACACATACGAAAAACAATACAGAAAATGCAATAGCTTATATTAAATGAACGTTCTTCGTTGAAACAAATATTTTAATTGCTGTTATTTCCAACCTTATTCCAATTTATATACCTTGTAAATGGTGTTCAAAATTATTTCCTTAATAACTTATGCACAATCTATTGCATTTAACGAAACCACGTGTAGCTTTTCTGATAGCATCTCGGTCGTTCTTAAGTAGATTACAAGCGTTTAAAATTCGGTTCAATAATTCATCTTTGGAATTAACTGGTTCTGCGTATACAAGCTACTTTAAATGACCCCAAAGGTAATCCAAGAGATTTAAATCATGCGACCAAAGAGGCCACCTCGACCGATTCATCTTCCTGGAAAACTTATCAGATTGTGGTCTTTAACATTTTGTAACTAATGTCGCGGTGCGCCCATCATGTTAGAATATCATTTGATGTCTTCTTTCAAGTGGTACTTCTTCAAGTAGAACTGGCAGTGGATTCTCTAAAAAGTCTTTGTACACAAGACCAGTAAGGCGGTTTTCAAAAACAAATGGGCCAATTATACCACACCATACTTATCGAAAACCAAATTTGAAAGTTCAACTCTACAACTGCTTTTGGATTTTCAGTTGACCACCAGTAACTATTTCTCAAATTTAGAATTCCGTATCTTCTAAACATTGATTAGTCCATGAATGAAAGACAACTTGCATTATTTTTATTTCCTAACACCCATCGACAAACGTTTAATATTAATGCGCTGTCACCTGCATGTAGATTATAAACTATTTGTAAATGATATGGATAAGAGTTGATTTCTTTCAATGTTCTACAGACTCCACTACGAGATTTGTTTGATCTATTTGAAAGTCGGCGAATGCTAAGTTGAGGACTGCGTTGTATCATTTCAATGATATTAACTTGTTTGCCTACAGGCTGTATTACAGGGCGCTCTCTGGAACAATAATTAATGCTTGGAAAAGATCCATTTGTTCGTAAGTTATTTAAAACCGAAGCAAATGTTACGTGAGTAGGTGTTCTATTCGGAGATTCATATTCACGTTTACCTGCACGACTATGATAGACGAGTTACTGTAACGGTGAATTGTTGGACAGCTGTACAGTAATAACTTGTATTCAGGTATTGTTGCAGCAGTGTTGCCAACTCTCGGTTTTGAATAAACTAAAAGCATTTCAGCTGTCTCTGTATTTTTAAAATCTTGTTTCTTAACCCACAACGTTTTTATACTGTAAATGATTTGTAATTATGTACTTGATTGAAAAACATCTTTAAAGGTTTTTGTTTTTACGAATAATATTTATTTACTAAACAGATATTGTATTTTCTGTCTTAATTTTCATATGTGTTAATTTAATTAAATATTAATTTGTTAAACTTTTTGTTTATTATTAGCCTATTTTACATCATTCTCTTCAGAATTACATTATCTATATAAGTTTTTGTTATAAAAGTATGCGTGTTTATTATTCATTTAATGAAGTTAATGAAATTAAAATATAAACAAAGCATGTTATTCGAGACCGAATTTTGCGCATTTTGTCCGATATCTCAGAAATGGGTGGTCTTACAGGTCTGGCACGTATTTTATTCTATTTCTCAGTTCATTTGGCATAAAGTCCAATAAATTTAACTTAAGTTTCGCTTTATTTCCGCCCTTTCCCAGAAAATCGGGCGAAATCTTTCGCTAGCTGTAGCTCGCAAACAAATGTCCGTTTCCGGACATACGTTTATATAAACCTTGTCGGGTTAGTTGTGGGGCACCCTGTATAATAACCCGTAGTGGACAGGGACAGAGTCGCCTCCGGATAGTACTAAAGTTCAGTTTTTGCTTATAGTAGGTCGAGTGCAGCACGCTTTCACTAAATAGTGTCACTCCTTTGTTGCAGTATGGACGAGCACCCATTCACTGGGCGGCCTCCCGAGGCAGCACCGACATAAATGGAGCTTCTGATAGGAGACTGGTGTGACATAGCTTTTGCTTATAGTAGGTCGAGTGCAGCACGCTTTCACTAAATAGTGTCACTCCACTTTTTGTTGCAGTATGGACGAGCACCCATTCACTGGGCGGCCTCCCGAGGCAGCACCGACATAATGGAGCTTCTGATAGGAGCCAAGTGTGACATAGAAGCCCGAGACAAAGTAAGTTTACCACAGATACACTAGGAGTCCAAAATAATGTTTGTGAATAACCTCTTAACTTTTATAACCATTTCTTGAGAGAAATATGAAATCACTGATTCCTAACAGAGGTCTAGTATCTATATAAAATGATAGATGAGTGCTGATATCAGTTTTAACATTGAAATTCATTCGTTTTCTTATATCTTTGGAAAAGTATTTTAAAGCAGCCCATTACTTCCAAAGTGTTCTTATTAACTTTATCTAATAGCTATCAAATTTAATCACTGTATTCCCTTAGAGTAGTTATTACAATAATGAATGTTACATAAGTTACCACTGCAAAAAGTTAATATGCAAATATTTTCGATTATTGCCTGACTGATACAACCAGTTAGAGTAGTGTTAGTAAGTTTATAATTTTACTAAATGTAAATCTCTATTATACTAAAGAGAAAGTGCTAAAAACTCAGTAGTAGAACATTTGTATCTCAATAATTTGGCGTGCTTTAATTTTACTCTACCAAAACACTTCACTTGTGTTCTCATCCATATACAAAATGCTTCTCTACTTTGATAGTCGGGCTGGGGATGCAATGTGGGTACAATATCTAAACTCAACTTGTTTGTTCATAATCAACAATGGAATGTGATCAAAACAAAGCCACCATTAATTATTCGCTATAACAGCAGCCTCACAGTTCGTGGAACACTTTACCCTCTATTGTTTTACCTCACTGGAAGCGTGGAAACTGTACCTTTGATTATACATACAGTACAGACAAAGCTCTTTGCTGGGCTTAATGTATCTTTAATTAACTACCAAATGCTACACAGCCACGTGTAATGTATAACTCACGTAATATGTTTGACGGTCCAGGCTACGGATAGGTCACATGTTCGATTTTCAAAATCTCCTTGGACCTTCTTTCTTTAAAACCTCCTGTTTTATCGATTACAATGCGTCTGGCGTAGCGCTGAGAGTGAGAACTAAATACATTTTACAATCAATTTCCAGAAATACTTTTTTGATTGTTTACTTAAGTGCGTAATATAACCTTTGAGACTACATAAAAACGGCTGAAGGTAAAAATGTGAAATTTGTACGGTATGAACATGAGCTATATATATCTTTAGAGAGTTTTTTAATAAATTTATTACTAAAAAAAATGTTTAATGAAATATCAACTGAGAAACTTGCATGTATTTAAATACACTGAGGTGCAAAAAAAAGTGGGACGCACTGTTTTTCTTAAATGCCTTTAGCTTAAATCAACTTGTTGGGCATGAATCGTGTTTACGTAAATAAATATAGTGTATGAGTTCCAGTTCTAAGTGAAAACCGCTAATTGCACTATAAAAATTTGACAAACCTGTTCATTAGTCTCATTCTGCATGTCTGTTATTGTAATAATGTACTTGTCTATTCTTATCAAGCCAAATCTTGACCTTTGTACATCACTGTTGGTCACCCATATCCTCATTCCTGTTTCTGATTGTAACTTAATACAGTTGTAGTTGTTAAGTTGCAGTTCATTTTTTACTTTTAAAATGCCTCTTTCACCAGTGAATGCGGCTAGAGTGGTGGCATTAGTTGAAAATGGCAATAGCGTGCGTCAGGTGGCTGAGATAACAGGATTTTCACGTTCAAGCATAAATAGAGCTTTTATTCGATTTAGGTTAACTGGTTTAGTTATGGTAGAAGGAGGCCCGGATCCGGTCGTAGCCGAGCAACTAGTGCTAGAGATGATCGGTTTATTGTTTCATTGAGTCTACGAAATCGGTTTTCAACTTCTTTTGAACTGGCAAATGAACTTCGGAGGGTTCGGGAAGTGAATATTAGCAGATGGACTGTAAGAAGAAGGTTGCAGGAAAGACAATTAAATGCTTGTCGGCCTGCCACTGGCCCAAGACTGACCGCAACGTCATCGGCAAGCTCGTTTGCAAGAAACCACTTAAACTGGACTATTGACCAGTGGAGTCGAGTATTATTCTCTGACGAGTCCAGATTCTCTCTCAGATCACCTGATGGTCGGCAAAGGGTTTGGAGAAGGCGAGGTGAGCGATATGCGCAATGTGTAACGTATCACTCAGGGACAGTTTCAATGGTGGCTCTATCATGGTGTGGGGGCGGAATATCAAGGGAAGCTCGAACGGACTTAGTTGTTTTTGATAGAGGAACTTTAAATGGTCAGAGGTATGTCGAAGAGGTTCTAACAGAACATGTTACAGTTTATGCAGGATTTGTTGGGCCCAGATTTTGTTGTCATACATGACAATGCTCGACCCCATACCGCTAGAGTTGGTGTAAGACTACCTTCAGGATGTGCAAATTAGTACGATGGAGTGGCCAGCACGTAGCCCAGATCTAAATCCAATAGAAAATATCTGGCACCAGATTGGGAGAGTAATTAGAAGTCAACGTGGCGAGCTGCTAACTTTGGATCAACTTCGACAGGCTGTACAGGCAGAATGGAACAATATTGGTCAACAGAACACACAGAACGTGATTGACAGCATGCCTAGGCGGCTGGAAGCTGTCATCAGATCTCGGGGAGGAAATACGAGGTACTGAACTTTCTGAAATGGAAAACATGAAACCCACCAAGTGTTTTAAAAGAACTCCTTGAAAAAAGAACACTATTACTCAATTGTGTGGATTTTTGTTAGGTATGAAAACATTATTTTTCTTTTTTTTAATTAAAACATAATACATTTTAAATAACTGATTTGTTTTTTTGTGTTTTAGGTTATTTCTTGAGAGTAATACTGTGTTCAAGTTGGTTTTTAAACTAAGAAAATAAAAAAAGATATTAAACGAAAATAGAGTGTCCCACTTTTTTTGCACCTCAGTGTATATTACTCTTAAAGAAACTATTTTTTTGAAATAAAAAACATGCCATTCCCTAAAACATAAGTCATGTCCCTACAGAAAATCCTTTACAGTTTCATAGTCAGCCGTTTTTATTAAAGCCTGAATAAAGAGAATAATCTACAGGTTAATTTCAAGACAATATAGGACCCCAAAGATAAAATTTTGTGTAGGGTCTTTCACAAAAATTTTAATAAAATTTTCAGCTATCAGATTATAATACAATAAAAATATATAATCTATAGTACATTCGAATACATTTAGAATGAATACTTAATTAAATTAAATTAATAATTTGCAAATTGTGTATACTATGCATATCATATTATGACGTATTCACACCTAGTACGTAACAATTAATGTTTTTACAACTGTACTAAAGTAAAATAAAAGATTCTATTCTTGAATTTATAATTAAAAGTTTATATCTTCTCCACCGAACAACCCTTTTCAGACTGGATTGAAATTTCGGGTTTTTAAACAAACTTGATGTAAATTTGGTACTTCTTAAACAAACTCAGTTATGGTTGGAAGTGTTGATTCATTCCTGTAATGAGTCAAGTCTGTGATCTTCAGATTACAGACGCTGCACTAAGCAAAAAGTTATTTTGAACTTAAGTCAAAATTCCCGATAGTCGATAAGTTTATTGAACATTCTTTGATCAAGTTTTAAAATAAAATAAGCAGTGTCGTTATTTTAATAAATATATGAGTTTTGTTTGCAATACATTTCATGCTGAGTTAAATTTATTCTTAAAAAGAGGATATTTTCTAAATTCTGACGAAATATACAATAAACTTGACTCATGACATGTTTATTAAATATCGTTTCCCAGTTGCTAAGCCATGTACTCTCATGTTTCCAGTACGGTATGAGGCCGCTGCTGATGGCCGCCTGGCATGGGCACACGGATGCCGTGCAGCTCCTCATCAACTGTGGGGCCAGCGTAGTCGCCACCAACAAGGTACGTCAACTCATGTTCCATTCACAGTAGGATTCTGTCCCGCTAAAACATCAATTGGATCCACTAAATGAATTCTGGTTATTTATCCGAATATACAGAAGCAACGAAAATTGCTAATTAAAAATTTTATTTCCGAAATTATAAAAAGACGTACAGAAAAGTGATTCAAGTTGCATATAATGGCTCTAAAAACATTTATCTCTTCAAACATTTTTAAAGCAGTATGGGACATCATCAACTCAAATGTCAAAACAAATCAAACTCAGATTTTTGGCATCTGTTGCTTGTGGGCGAACTCCCCTCTCGTCTGAACCAAATATTGTCCCTACGCAAAAACACCATAGAGTCCAGCAGTATCTAAGGTGTAGGCTCTCCTTGAGGAAGAGCTTCGACCAGCAGCTCCCAATCAAAAAATCAACTGATCTATATTGATGTCTATGTGACTCATAAAGAAATGCTTCAACATATAATGAGCCATTTAACGGAATTACTAAATTTATCATTTAAAACAGGAGCTTTTACCCTCCGCCCTTAAAATCTCAAAATTCAATCTGATTTAAAAAAAAGATAATCCAGTGTCCATTAACAATTATTGGCCTGTATCAATTTTGTCTGTTTTGAACAAAATTTTTAAAAAACTGCTCTTAATAAGAATGCTTCAGTTTTTTAATAAACACAACCAGGTATCAAAGGACCAATTTGGTTTTGGAAAGGATGAGTCGAAAATAGAAGCAGTCGTGAGTCTAGTCGAAATAGTTATGGAGGAGATAGAAAATCGAAATTACACAACTAGTGTGTTTCTCGACCTTACTAAAGCATTCATTTTCGTAGATCACACCAAACTGCTGCACTAATTTGAATCCTGTGGCATTAGAGGCGTATCCCTATCGTGGCTTATTTCATTTCCAAGCCATCACTTGTTCAAAAGGTGTTCAGATTGCAAACCAATCAAAACGGGGTCCCTTAAGGCTCCATTCTCAGTCCAATCTTTTTTTTAGACTATGTCAATGACATAGGATCGTCACTTCTGGATAGAAATCTTGTGCAGTATGCTGATGACACATCTGTAATATTCAGTGGAAAGCCAAAGATACTTGTGGAACAACGGCTTTTGATGACCACAGCCAGTGTGAACAGTACTTTCAGAGCATCAATCTGACAAAAAATGCTTCAAAATCAAACTTTTGAAATTTGTATTGCCCTCTGTAGAATAGAACAGCCCGGACATCATGCTAGCAGATTCCCTGGTAGAAGTATCCTATGCCTCGAAGTTCCTTGGAATACACCTAGATCGAGGGTTGACATGGTTATACACACACCGATTCAGTTTGCTCAAAATTGTCTTCAGGCATTTATGTTTTTGAGGTCCCTAGCCATATACTGCCCTAATAAAGTAGTTATGATGGCGTATTATGGCCTGAATTATCCACACCTTCTTACGGATCGGTTTTGTGGGGGACGTGTGCAAACAGTACATTTTTAAGAGCGTTCTAATTACAAATGAAAGCGATTCGAATAATCTCAAAAATGAATCCCAGAGAATCCTGCAAAACAATCTTTCAATCAACTGCAACTGTTGAGTCTGACGAGTCTCTGAATTTCACAAACAATTCTGTTCTTTCGAAGTCGAAATATATCCTGACGAGGGACCGAGACATACATGAGTACAGAGACAGAGACAGCTATCCAGCTAAAAGTCAGAACGGTTGCTTATGAGCACTTGCCTTGAATGCAGGCTGGTGTTCATTTAATCGCCAGTTTCTATCAAAAGTGCTCAAACACCCAAAGCGTTAAAAATTCGCCCCAGACGTTTCTTAATGTCAGAGGGCATTTTATAATGTCGGTGACTTTATGGCACACAACTGAGAGACCAGTCATTTACAAGACTGGCCACTACGTTGGAAGTGGGTAGAACTGGCGTATAAATGAGACTGAATGAACTCAAAATCTGTATGTCTGAACGTGTATTGTGGTGTAAATGACAGAATTATTTTAAATATAAATTCCTAGACGTTTTGCTATACGTGTCAGTATTTTTTTTTTATAATCGATTTGACTTTGAGTGTGAGGTTTTTCCGAAGGGCCGTGAACTTTAAAAGTATTATAGTATACTTACAACTCTTTTACAGTTCCACAGCTGACAGCTACAACACACTAATACCAGGCTTGCCCTTAGTCTTCAAATGGTATAATAGCATACACGTACATAGTTTAAAACGGTTTTAACATACTATAGTAACTTATTAAAATACGTTATCCGTGAGAAAAAATATTTCAAGACGACATATAATATGACATATATATCATAAATGTCATATATATATATATACAGGGTGTATATTATGTCTGAAAACACCCAAATATATCCTTTAATAATTTAAATATAAATTTGAAACCTCTTACAATCGTGATAGAGATTGGGCATCTACTTTTTGGAACAATGTTTTGTTATGTCACACCAACGGGGGACGTCCTGCCGAGGGTATCGTGAATATTCTTAATGGAAGCCTATACCTTGTGATACATAATTTTAAAGGTAATTAGCTTACTGAATTGAATGCCACAAACCGCATCTCAAAGGAATTATTCTATCAGAAAATAGAGCATTTTTAGTATTGAAAATTTACTGATGTTCAACAATGTAATTTTAACATGGTTCTTGCCACAAAATGTGTTACACTAATTTTTTAGCATTTTTTTTAAAATGTTCAATTAAAACAAAATAAACAATTTATTTTTAGCTGGTTTCATTAGTACAAATTTACCAGTTTTTATTACAATGAATAAAACTTATGAGTCACTTTCTCTGATTACTTATGAATCTGTACTTGGTGTTTTCCAGTCAACAGGAATGTTTAAAGAGACAAAGGTCACTAGCCTATGAGAAACATTATTGTGTTATTAATCATCTGGTCTACAGGTTTCAGTTTGTTGAGCATGGAGCTTTCACTAGACAGGTCTAAGCTTGGGAATTACAAATGGACAAAGGTCATATCATTCCTGTCGAGTTAATCAGTGTCTCTGAAGCATTGCTGTCAACAAGTTATCTAATTTACAGTAGTTCAGTTTTTATTTGGCATTTTAATGGAATTGTCTGAAAGAGAACGAATTACTCTGTTGATGATGCGAGGATATGGCGATCGTCAAAGATCTTATCGGGAAGTTTGTAATTTGTTTAATGACACTTTCCCAGAAAGGAATCTCATAAGTGTTTCAACAATATCAAAAACTATTGAGCGTTTTGAAATGACAGGGAGTGTACGTAATCGTGCCAAAGTCGGGTAGGATACAATCTGCAACAGATGAAGAACATGCACTAGATGTTTTGCAAATATTTATTGAAGACCCACATACATCGCTCAGAAAAGCTGCACAGCAACATGATATGCACCCTATGTCTGTGAGTAAGATTTTGAAAATTAATAAATACAAACCATTTAAAGTTCATTTAGTCCAACAGTTAAGTGAGGATGATTACGACAGAAGAGTTGAGTTTTGTGAACTTGTGATGCGCAAATGTGATGACAATAGAGATTTTCTGACCAACATACTATTTTCTGATGAGGCAACTTTTTTCCTAAATGGCAATGTTAACAGGCACAATTGCCGTTACTGGGCTAGTGAAAACCCACATTGGATTACTGAGTCCCATTCACAGCAACCACAAAAACTGAACGTATGGTGTGGAATTTTAGGTAACAAAATTGTTGGACCCTTTTTCATCAATGGAAATTTAAATGCCGAACTTTACTACAATATGCTCCAAAATGAAATAATCCCAGCTATTCAAATTGCATCAGGAGAATACTTTGATAATGTATGGTTTCAGCAGGATGGTGCTCCACCCCATTATGGGAGACAGGTAAGAGAGTATTTGGATTTAAGGTTTCCTCATAAATGGATTGGCCCGAAGAGGAGAAATCGAATGGCCTCCAAGATCTCCGGATTTGTCACCAATCGATTATTTCCTATGGGGTCATTTAAAATCCAATGTTTATAGAAGAAAGCCTCATAATTTGGAAGACCTAAGAAACAGGATTATAGAGGAGATTGCTTTGATAACTGAAGAAATGTTAGGCAACTCTGTCGAATCATTTTTACACAAGATTGGCTCATTGTCAAACCGTAGAAGGAACACAGTTCGAACAATTGCTTTGACACCAAATTGCAGGTAAAACGTTTGTTGTAAGACTTTTCTAACAGCATACATTATTTTTTATTTGTAATAAGAAATCAATAACATAAGTATTTCCATAATTGTACTGTAATAAAAACTGGCAAATTTGTGCTAATAGAACCAGCTTAAAATGAAATTTTTGTTTTATTTAATTGAACATTTAAAAAAATGCTAAAAAATTAGTGTAACACATTTTGTGGCAAGAACCATGTTAAAATTAACATTGTTGAACATCAGTAAATTTTTCAATACAAAAAATGCTCTATTTTCTGATCGAATAATTCCCTTGAGATGCGGTTTGTGGCATTCAATTCCACCAGTAAGCTATTACCTTAAAAATTATGTATCACAAGGTATAGGCTTCCATTAAGAATATTCACGATACCCTCGGCAGGACGTCCCCCGTTGGTGTGACATAACAAAACATTGTTTTCCCAAAAAGTAAATGCCCAATCTCTATCACGATTGTAAGAGGTTTCAAAATTTATATTTAAATTATTAAAGGATATATTTGGGTGTTTCCAGACATAATATACACCCTGTATATATGACAAAGTTGAAGTAGGGAATGGTGAGAACTGTACACACTTAAATGTCAGCTTTACTATACAGAAGTACATATAGTAATTTGACGCATTTAGTTTATTTTGGTATGTAAATTACATTGTAATTTAACTTAATAAATTAAAAACCGTACGACACATCGAGAACATAATCGACGATTCAGAGAGCAGCTCGGTCATTAGTACAGCTAGTGCGCGTATGAAAGCGTTTGGTTCGGCGGCCATAACACTCTGGACAGGAGTATAAGCCTAAAGTTAAGAATTTGTAAGAACTGATATAAACTCTAAAAAAACCTGTTAAAATTGATTAATTCCTCCCAATCTATAATAGTAAATTGTATCTCTCTCTTTTACTATGTAAAAAGTCCGTTGTGAATACTACATAATAACGAAATGCGTTTTTAGGAGGTTATTAATGAAGTAATTGAAATAGGTATTGAACTAATATAGGTTTATATATAGTTAAATAAACGTTGTTTAGTAAAAATACACTGTTACTTATATTTCTGTCCGTCTTGAGGCATAAGGTAACAAAGCTGTTGTTAGGTACGTGGATAACTACAAACAAGGTAAAAATAAACATGCTTTTTATACACAATACCAATACATATATTGGGAAAATTTTCTTAAGGGAATTATGGGAATATTTCTCAATTCTGGGCTTAAATAGTTAAACAACCGTAATTCTGCATGGAGCCCCCCACCCCCCCCCCCCCCCACCCCCCCCCCCCCCCACCCCCCCCCCCCCCCACCCCCCCCCCCCCCCACCCCCCCCCCCCCCCACCCCCCCCCCCCCAAATCTTCACAATTTCATAAATCTTTGATTGTAAAAGCATCTTAAAGGGTTTAAATACAATGTTTCTTTTATAATATAATGTTAATTATTACTTTATGGGTAAATGGTCTTCAATGTATCAATACGTGTGGTAGCTATATTTTTAGCAAACAATAATACTAAACTTTGTAAAATCTTGTAGACATAAAACACAGAGAAACGAGTCCAAAAGGAGGTTCAGGTAATATTAAAAATCTTCTACGTCAAACCTAAAATTTGGATCTTATTCCTGGATCCTGCATTTTCCTATCTATTTTGTATTTACTATAAAATATTTCTAAATACTTTTGACGCGACTACATTGTCGCCCATGACCCATACATATTGCCCGCCCATGACCCTTACATATTGTCGCCCATGACCCATGCATATTGTTGCCCATGACCCATACATATTGTTGCCATGATCTATACAATTATCGCCCATGATCCACTACAAATTATCGCCCATGACCCATAACAAATTATCGCCCATGCCCCATACATATTGTCGCCCATGACCCATACATATTGTTCCCATGATCCAAACATTATTGTTGCCCATGATCTATACAATTTTTTCGCCCATGATCCATACAAATTATCGCCCATGACCCATACATATTGTCGCCCATGACCCATACATATTGTTGCCCATGATCTATAAAATTTTCTCGCATGATCCATACAAATTATCGCCCATGACCCATACAAATTATCGCCCATGACCCATACATATTGCCGCCCACGACCCATACATATTGTTGCCCATGAATTGTAACATTTTTTTTGTGAACCTTAAATTTTAAAACAGAGAGTAAGAGTTAGTTTTTATTAACTTTGGCAGACAGGCCTGATCAACCTGGAAAATCCATATCAGCTGGCTATTAAACAGCTGCAGCTCCAGCTGGCCAAACAACAATTGACTTCCTACTTCCTGTTGGACTTTGTTAACTGACTGTCAGGCTTCACGAGGCTTATTCTTTTCTCTCTCATGGCGATAGTTTGAAGATTGTTCAGTTGGGAAAATTTAGTCTCCACGAGGTTATCTATAATGTCTTTACCACAATTGCTCCCTTCCTGGCCCATTACTGGATTGTTGCCAAGGTGAGGTATTTAATATTCTTTTTAAATCAAATAATGTTTTGCTACCAAGAAAAATTATAAATACTTTTGAATACAGATACTTGGAATTAATTTTTTTTTTTCTCAAACCCAACCAGAGTAAATATATTTTGAAATTAAGAAGCAAAATTACTTGAGCCTTTATTAATTTGTAAGTTGTACTCATAAATATAAAACCTTTTAGATTTTTAAATATTATCATAGTGTTTTAATGGTTCATATTTTCTTAGATCCAAACATATGTTGTTGCAATGGGTTTGAACTTTTATTTTAAATAATGCATTTGAAATAACAACAAAATGTACTTTAGGTAATAAATAATGTTGTGTGGCCTATAAGTTAAAAATTTATCTGTTAGTCTGTTTTAATTTTTTTGCTGTTGTTTGTAAATTCAGGATAATAAATGTTGGTAAATTTAAGTACGTGCTTTGTCAAAATGTAAGTAAGAAAAGGCATTTGTAGAATAGGAAACAAATATGAAAAGAGTTTCAAGTGAATTCTATTTAAAACTTATTTTAGTTAATAATTTTATTTTTTGGAATTTAATTAACATATATCTCATTATATTGACTACTGTAGATTGAGTAATTGATAATAGTTAATTTTTGGGGTTATTTACATTACAAACCCATTATATATCTCTCAAAATACTTCATGTTAAGATTATTTCACGGAATATTTAGGTTTCATTGTTATTATTGTTAACATAAAATTTACGTGCTATTCTGAAGCAACTATTATACATCTTTTAGTGTAAAATATTTTTTTAGATTCTATTGTCTGAATTGTGGCTCAGGGATTTGTTCGGGAGCGGTTTGTTTTCCTCCACATAGGTCTGCGTACCACTACCTACCCAGTGCCCGTGCTATACCTGCTACTGTGCCTTCCTCCCTGACCGTGAGCCCTTACGGAGGCGTATGGTTGTGATCTACGTAGTTGAATAATTACTTATAAATATCTTTCTTTATTGGATACATATTGATGTTTAATGTGCTTTGTAAATATGTGTCTAGTTTATGTAAGTATTTTTTGATTGATATCTTATGGGGAAAATACCAGAGTACTAGTGGCCGGCCAAGGTAATGTTGTTTAGTGTATAATTAAATGGTGTTTAGGTTTTATTGTATTGATAAATCTAAGGGTTACCTGTACCCTCAGACTGTTGAGATCCAAATACAGAAATGGTAATTTAAACCTTTTTCCATGATATGAAATGTAAAAATTACATAAAATTTTAATAAATATTTCATTTGATAAAATGTTTCTTGTGCAATTAAAAAAAACAGGCTCTTAGAATTTTCCCAAACTTAAGGATTACATTGAATGAGTTTAGCTTTCTTACATGTATTTCCTTTTCTTAAAAATTTTCCTTGTATTTAACTCACTCTTACTTTGGTTGGGTTATAAGGGCATTAATTTTACAACATCATTCAGTAACGGGTCTTTTCCTTGTTCTGACTCCGTTCTCCTATCACACTACTACTGGAAAAAAAGGGTGGCGCCCTCGGATAGTACCGTTAACAGTTAACTCAAACTACGCCGTTAACTTGTGAAAACCACACCTACCCTTCCCACCCCCTAACTGAGCAAACTGGGACCGCTACATTTGGCGCTGTCAACGTGGGACCTGGCTTGTTTGGGGACTATATAATAAAATTTGTGAATTTTTTTTGTTCTGAGGTGATTGATATGGACTTTATGGTTGGTTAACTTGTTGTATATTGCAACACTTTTGTCGGTACTCGTAATTATTAAGTGGTTTTGTTAACTGACTGTACACCTCTATTATCTTTTCTTAAATTGTGTGATTGTTCGTTTTTCACTTGGAATTTGGTTTCTGCTGTCACCATGAATGCATATTATTTCGTCGTCAATGAAAATGAATATGAGTTGAAACTTAGAGGTTTAGCTACTACAGGAAATGCAAATGAATTGAGATCCAGGCTCTCTCAAGCTTTTCTTGATAAGTTGAGATTAAGGAAGACTTATCAGTAATCTAAATGCTGAAAACCGAACTTGAAGAATTTTGAGGAAAAATTCAATGACCTGTCAAAGCTAGTTTAAGATTATGAAGGAAATACAAAAGACAATGAATATCGAAGACTTTCTGCCCGCCTTTGGCATCTTTACTTGCGAGTGGGGGCGTATACCTGTGGATCTGGACTGGATAAAGACACAGCGGAGGAGAAAGAAAGACTTATTACAGAGATCAAAAACACATGCTGGATACCTTCCTTTCCCTCTCATCTAAGGTAGCGGAAAAGCTGGAACGGTGCTGAAGAAAAGAAGGCGAGTGAAGATACTCAGTGAATACTGCGGAAGAAGGTGGCACTTCCCAAAGGTGCCAATACAGAAACTCCACCCTCTCAAGGAAATGTAAATCGGAAGAATATCGCACAAGAAAAGCACCTTCCCTCTCTTGGACATGCTGGACAAGGAATATCTACTATGATTGGAAATAGGAAACTAAAAACCTGATGAGCCCATGTATAGAGGCAGAAACTGCAAAAACCTATACCAGTCTTCAAATGGGGTTTACATTTTTAGTAATGGTCCTGCCAGAGCATTGGTGCATTTTTGCAGCGGGTTGAGGAACTTCGTCATGCCGCGGAGTTTCTGAAGCTCAACTTTTTAGGTCAGCAGTTGATTTATTTCCCGGGCAATGCTTTAATTTGGTATCGGTCGACCGTGGGCAGAGTCAATTCGGGGAGCAATTGTGTACGGAGATGAAACTTGTTTTTCAGACCCCGGGATTATGACGATATGTTGCTGCAGGAGATTATGACAGAACTCAAGGCGATCAAGAGAAATATTGACTTTTCATTGCTTCAATGGAGGGTCTTTATGGTCGTTTGTCAAATCCAATTCCGGAACCCATCAGGCTTCGTCAGATTCTTAAGAATCTAAATCATTATTTGCAGGACAAACTCTGTATGTTTGTGATCTCTTCTATTGATGAACTCCGACAAATGGGACGTAAGGCTGAGCTGGGAAGATTGAGAACTACAAATAGTAGGCCTCCTCCTAGGCCAGGCACCGTCTTAGAACCTGATCTAGCTTACTCTCGCACTGATAATCGCAAAAAATTCCTCAAATCATCAAGTTCATGCACTTAATAAACCTACGAGTTTTCCCCCAAGGAAGTCCAAAGTTGGAATTGTGGTGAGGAAGGCCACATGTACAGTAATTGTCCTAAAGAGAGGCAACTTTTCTGCTATGGCTGTGGCATGCTGGTTATCGCAAAACAACCGGGTCCTAAGTGTAGTTCAAAAAAACGGGGTACGAAGGGACCCCTCCTCGGGCATCTTAGAGTACCTCCCTTATCTCATTTACCGTCAACCAATAAGTTGTCCAATTTGATTTGGCTTCATTGCCTAAAGGTATAAATTTTCTGATTGAAACTTCCGCTGATTGATCCGCGACCTTATCTCCCAATTCGAATTTTTTTGGATTTAGTTGCAAAGAAATTGTTAGTTCTGGAGCTTCAAATACAGTGATTGGAAGAGCCCCTGATGTGGATTTTTGATAAGTTTTCCCGGCAAAAATTCGGCCATTGCCCCAACCCCAATTTGTAGAAAACTGCTGACCACCAGAAACATAAGATTATTGGAAGAGCCAACATTCCTATTACTCTCGCTCATAAAACAAAACATTTATCTGTCATAGTTGTACCTTCTCTATCTCAAACAATTTTTTTTGGGGATAGATTTTTGGAATGCTATGCATATTGTTATGGACGCCTATGAGAAGTCCGGGGAAATTTTCCTGAGACCCCACCAACACGAGGCCAGATATGTGCAATTGGTCTACAAGACTCAAACCGTATTGACTACGCCCAAAAAGGGGAAGACTTAAATAATCTTTTGGAGAAGTACTTTTGCAATCAAGGAGAGAAATTAGGAAGAACCCATTTAGTGCAGCATAAAATTGACACTGGAGATGCTTTTTCCCATAAAGCAACGCTACTATCCCATGTCTCCCGCAGATTGCAGCTTGTGTATGCCGAACTTGAAAAAAATGATTGAACAGGGCGTTGTAGAACCTTCAAGAAGTGCTGGTCCTCCCCAATCATACTTGTGGACAAACCTGATGGTGGCCAAAGGGTTTTTCGTCGATTTCCGAAAGTCAACTCAGTCACTTGCAGAATGCTTACCCCCTTTCCTCATGTCACTTCGATTTTTGGATCGCTTAAGGGATGCCCAATACTTGTCTGCGTTGGATATCAAAAGCGCTTACTGGCAGATTCCCCTTGAAGCCCTTTAAGTAAAGAGAAAACTGCCTTTACAATCCAAGGAAGAGGTCTTTTCCACTTTAATGTTCTCCCATTTGGACTCCACAATGCACCAGCCACCTGGCAACGATTGGTTGATAATATATTAGGGATGACTTGGAACCTTTTGTCTTTATCTAACCTTGATGACGTAAAAATAGTCACACAGACCTTTGAGAAACATCTTGAAATTCTGGAAGAAGTCTTCAAGCGGCTAGCAGCAGCTAATCTAACCTTTAAATCAAGACAAGTGCCGATTTTGCCAACCTGAACTTCGATATTTGGGCTATATTGTCGATGCTAATGGCCTGAGAGTTGACCCTGAAAAGGTGAAAGCCATTTTGGAAATTCCTCCCCCCTCGCTCAGTGAAGGAAGTCCGTGCATTCCTGGCGGTACTGCAAGTTGGTATCGGAGGTTTATCCCAAATTTTGCCTCTCGTCTTTATCCTCTTACTTCAATGCTGAGGAAACATAACAACTTTAAGTGGACCATTAAGCTCAGGATGCTTTTGAAGATATAAAGGGTAACCTTGTAAAATCCCCAAATTTCCTTTCTTCCCCAGACTTTGGGAAGGAATTTACCATTTCTTGTGACGCTTGGGCTGTTGGTGTTGGAGGGGTACTCTCCCAGATGCAGAGGAAGGGGAAAATGTGATTTGCCTATGCAAGTCGACATTGAGCAAAAATGAGCAAAAGTTTTCTGCTACAGAGCGGGATGTTTGGCCGTCCCTTTGGGGCAATTGAAAAGTTCCGCCCTTATATAGAAGGAATTCACTTTGTTGTTGAAAACGGGCCCAAATCACAGTTTGTTATGGCTTCAAATTTAAAAAAAATCCTCAAAAGATTGGAAACGGTGGGAAATTACTTTCAACCTTTTAACTTCATTTTTGCTCATCGAAAAATTAAAGAACACGTCTTCCCCGGATTTTTTATCTGGGAAAACCCATTAAATCTTCCCTGCAAATTTATCGTTTTTTTTCCCTCCCCTAACTTTTTCCGTTTGGGGGACAAGGGGTATTTTGGAAGAATCAAACTCATAAAAGAAAAGCCGGGCCCTTTAAAAACTTTTCAGGAAAAAGTTTCGATAATCACTCTGGAAGGGGTGCCCCCTTCATCTACTTGGGTTGTGATGAGCAAGAAGATTGGAAGTTTAGTTTACCCAAGGATCACGGGGGAAAAACTCTTCAAACAAATTTCATAAAGGCTCCTACATTTTCCCTTTTTGGGGCACTATAAAACCTACCAAAAGACTTTTTAACAAAAGTACTTTTTGGCCTAAGATTGGGGAAAGGGGACCCCGCAACAATTTTCCTCCCCCGCTGGGGGTTGTTAAAGCAAAGCTAAGTCGGTTTCCCCTTAAAGCCAGCAGGCCCTTATGGGGCCCCTCAGAGAGTAGTGGCCCGGGACCGTGGCAGCCAATAACCCGGGGATCTGAGGGACCTTTTGAAAGGATCATCAAGGGGTTACAATACCTAAGGGTATGGGGGTTTAAACTTCAGCAGGTAAAACCCTTCTTTTTTCCCAATTAAAAAAGCACAACTGCAAACTTGTTCTAAACATTTTGGAGGAAAAAAAAAAAAAAAATTTTTTAAATTTTCTTGGTAAATGGGGTTTCCAAAACATTGTGTTTTGGGCACAAGGGATCAAAACTTTGGGTAAAACCATTTCGAATTTCTAAAGGGGAATAAAAGTAAGCCCTATCTACACCCCCCTAGTCATCATCCCCCAAGAAAACCCCCAACGGAGGGGGTGAACCAAAAACAAATAGGGAACATGTTGAGATTTTATTTTGGGGGGATAATCACCGCAATTGGGGATTTTAATTTACCCCCAATAGGGTGTGCCCTACAACCCGGCCAGTACATAAAACCCACGGTCATTCCCCCACCTTTTCTTGTTTTCCCGGACATGAAATAAAATTAGGGGGTGGGGGAATCGGGGAAATCTTGGGAAAAAAGATTTGCCTCAGCTTTCCCATGCATGTTTCCCCTTTCCAAAACGATGCGCTTGAATAAGTTTTTAAGGAGATAAAAGAAAGGAGGAAGGGGCACATAAATTAATGCCCCAACGTTTACAACCTGGGGAGGAGAAGCAGCATTTTAAAAAAAAAGCAGGCCCAACCCTTGAAAATGGAAGAGGAATTTCCCACCCAAGGGGATGCAAGTCAACAACAAGCCAACCAAACCCCTTTCCAAATTTTTGGGGCCTTACCAAATTTAAAAGAAGAAAATATCTCCATGACCCTATCACTCCAATCAGAAGATGGGAAATTCATGGGAAAACCTGCATACCCGGATTTTAAAACCCCTTATTTTTAAGTAACGGGGGAAAATTTTGGGGAAAATTTTCTCATAGAGGGGGGTGGTGTAACTTTTTTTTTTTTGGAACCTTTAAAAATTTTTAAAACAAAAGATTAAGATTAGATTTTTTAATTTTTGGCAGACGGGGCCGATCAACCGGGAAAATCCATATCACGGGCTTTTAAACAGCTGAAAGCTCCAGCTGGCCAAAAAAATTGATCCCCTTTAATTTCCCTTTTGGGACTTTTTTAAACTAAACCTGTCGGGGCTTCACGAGCTTATTCTCTCTCCTCATGGCGATAGTTTGAAGTTTGTTCAGTTAAAAATTGAGTCTCCACGATTTACCCTATATTTCTTTAACCTACATTGCCCCCCTCCCGGCCCATTACGGGATTTTGCCAAGGTGAGGAAATTTTAAATATTTTAAATAAAAATAATGTGTGCTACCAAAAAATTTTATAAAAAATTTTTGGGAAAAACAGATCCCTTTGGAATTAATTTTTTTTTTTCCCTAAAACCAACCAAAAGAAAAAAAATTTGGGTGAAATTAAAAAACCCAGAAATTACTTGACCTTTTTATTTTTTTTTGAAAAGTTGTACTCAAAAATATAAACCCTTTTCCCAATTGTAAATATTACATAGTGTTTTAAAGGGTTTTCATATTTTTTTTAGACCCAAAACATATTTTTGGTTTGCAATGGTTAAAACCTTTTTATTTTAAATAATGCATTTGAAATAACAACAAAATGTATTTTAGGTAATAAAAAAATGTTGTGGGGCCCTAAATTTAAAAAAATTATCTTTACCCTGTTTTTTTTTTTCTTTTGTTTGTAAATTCCCGGATAATAAATTTTGGGTTAATTTATGCTAGGGTGCTTTTAAAAAATGTAAGTAAGAAAAAGGGCATTGTAGAATGGAAACAATATAAAAAAATTTTCAATAAATTTCTATTTAAAGCTTATTTTAGTTAATAATTTTTTTTTTGGAATTTTTTTTAACTAAAAACTCTTTATATTGACTACTGAATTTTGGAAATTGACTAATATTTAAAATTTTTGGGGTTATTTAATTACAAACCGATTAATATTTTCCTCAAAATACTTCCCCAAGGGTTAAGATTATTTTAAAGGGAAAAATTTAGGTTTAAATTATTTTTTATTATTGTTAACATAAAATTTTAACGTGCTTTTCTGAGCAACTATTAACATTTTTTAGTGTAAAAATTTTTGAAATTTCCCTTTTGTCTAAAATTGTGCCCCCGGGGGGTTTTTGTTCGGGAGCGGTTTGGGGTCCCTCCACATGGGCTGCTACCACTCCCCCCCTACCCAGTGCCCGTGCTAAAAACCCTGCAAACGTGCCTTCCTCCCTACCGTGACCCTTAGGGGAGGCGAAGGGTTGTGACTACGATTTAAAATAATTACTTATAAATATCCTTTTTTTTAAATTGGATACATAAGAGGGTTTTAAAATGGGGTTTTTGTGAAAATTTTTTTTCTATTTTAAATGTAATTTTTGTTTGATTGATATCTATGGGTTTAAAAAAACCAAAGAGTACTAGTGGCCCCCAAAGGGAAAATTGTTTTTTAGTGTAAAAAATTTAAACGGGTTTTTTAAAGGGTAAAATTGTTTTGGATAAAAAAAAGGGGTTTACCTGTACCCTCATACTTTTTGAGATCCAAATACAGAAAGGGTAATAAAAAACCTTTTTTTCCCATAAAATTTGAAATTAAAATTACATAATTTTAATAAAATTTTTCCCATTTGAAAAATGTTTTTTTTGGTGCAATAAAAAAAACGGGCCTCTTAGTTTTTTTTCTAAATTTAAAAGGGATTACATTGAATGGTTTAGTTTTCCTTACATTATTTCCTTTTCTTAAATTTACCTTGTTTTTTAACCCAAACTTTTTATTTTGGGGTTGGGTTTAAAAGGGTCATTAATTTTAAAAAACATCTTTTCGTAAGGGTTTTTTTTCCTTGTTCTAACCCCTTTTTCCCCCCCTATCAAAACCAACTACGGGGAAAAAAGGGTGGCCCCTCGGATAGAAACCGAAAACCCATTAACTCTACTACCCTTTAAATTTGTGAAAACCCCCACCTACCCTTCCCCCCCCCCTAACTGAGCAAACGGGGGCCCCACCCAAACATAAATCCTTTTCAAAGTTTTCAAACCAGACATACAAATTATCCCCCCATGACCCTTACAAATTGTCCCCCAAATGATTCATAAAATTTTTGCCCGGCCCATAAACCCAAAAACATATTTTTCCCCCTGATCTTAAAATTTTTTTCCCCCATAAATCCATAAAAAATTATCCCCCCATGCCCCCCCATACATATTGTCCCCCAAAAACCCCATACATATTTTTGCCCTGATCCTTTTAAAATTTTTCCCCGCCCAAAGACCCCAAAAAATTTTTCCCCCCATGATCCAAAACAAAATTTTTCCCCCATGATCTAAACAATTTCCCGCCATAAAACCCCCTTAAAATTTTTTCCCCCATGAACCATATAAATTGTCCCCCCCGGGATCCAAAAAAAAATTGTTGCCCCCGTGATCTATAAAAATTTCGCCCCATACCCAAATTAAAATTGTCGCCCATAAACCATATACTTTTTTCGCGCATGATCCATAAAAATTTTCCCCGGTTTATGACCCATAAAAATTTTGCCCGCCCATCCCCCATAACATATTGTAAACCCATAAACCATATAAATCCCCCGGGCCCATGAACCCATTACAAAATTGTCGCCCATGATCCATAAAAATTTTTTTCCCCCATATCCATACAAGTTTTCGCCCCCATGATCCATAAAAATTAACGTGCACTGTCCCATTTTAACTTTAGGGTTAAATTTATTCCGGGAAGCCCTTTTTAAAAACCGACATAAAACCATTACAAAAAAATTAATTCTGACATGGGGGAAAAATCGGTAAAAGTTTAAAAAGGGAAAGGATAAAACTATTGTACTACTGCAGCCCCTACAGAACCTGCGTAAAAGGGACAAGCAAAAGCGATCATGAGAATTGCGGCTAAAAATCCAAATTTTAAAAAATGCCCAAAATACGAAAATAACAAAAGCGGGGGTACTGAAGAAAGGGGGGAAAAACTATTTTTTGGGTTAGTAGTATAATTTTGATTTTAAACCTGCCGCAACTTTTATCAGGGTATAAAATTTTTAACTAATCCATTTAATAAAAAACCCAATTTTAATCGATAAAAAATAAAAAAAAGGGAAAAAAATTTTTGCTATTTAAACATCAGGGGTCTAAATTGGTACATAAATGTTTTGGAAATTTCTTTAAAAAAAGGGAATACGTTTCTTCAGGAAAAAAGTTTCCCAAAGACCTCCCCCCCTTTTCTCTTTTGGTGGATCGAATATAAATACTTTTTCTGATGAACTCGTTTTTTTTTTTCCACCATTTCCGCCACTGAATAAACGAAAAAAACTGGCACGAAAAAAAAAATTTAAATTCGGCAAAACTGGGGGCCAAACGCAAAACCGTTTTTTTAATTCACCTGTGAAGCAACTCTAACAATACTCGCAAATTTTGGCAGAACTGCAAACAACTCACCTGTTAAAAGGGGCGGGGTGGCAGCACTGCTCGCGATGGGGGTTTTAGTGTTGTGGGGTGCCCGGGGCGTCGATACAGGGGGGGCCAAACCCCCCTAGCGTCTACGGGTGCTCAGGGCAAAAACAGGGTAGGCACTAAACACCCCTGTCTCTACTTTACAAATTTCTTCCGATTTCCCCCTTTTTTCCCTTCTTCTTCCCCTTTCCCGTTTCGAACTGCTTTTCGATTAAGAAAGAATGAAAAATTAAGAAACTTTTGAATAATATTTAATTGATTAGGGGACATAATTAAATTGGAAAATTTTATAAACTACAAGGGAAAAATTAAAAACTGAAAAATTTCCTTTTGGGACTTTCCCCGACATTTTTTTCCTTGGGCCTTTTTCCTTTTTTCGATAAAATTAACTAAAATTTAAATTTTACAACAAACATAGAAAATTTTCGATTGATCTTTATCTTACGGGTTTTTAACAGGAAAAATTTTTAATTTTAAAATTCGGGGTTCCTAAAAAAATTTAAAATTTAAAAAAATTTTTTATGCCCAAAATTTTTTAATGTCATAGAAAAGCATTTTAAATTTTCCCCTTCCATTTCAAATATGTATATCATCCCCAAACTCCCCTCGTAAAAAACTATTACATTCGTAAAAATAGCCCCTTTTAAAAAGCCCAGCTTTAATCTTTTCCCCTTGGGATGAAAATTTTTTAAAATTTAAAAAATTCTTCACTCAAAAAATTTCCAGAACCCATATCCCCTATGCATTTATTTTTCTTTCCATAATTTTTTAAAACCTTTTTAAAGAATGCAAGATTAAAATCTTAAAAAGTGAAAATTTTAAAAAGGGATTTTTAATTTTTTGTGTAGGGGCTAAAAAAAAACCGTATAGGGTTGAAATTTTTCCCACGTAATTGGATGGGGGTTTAAAATGCAGTAAATAACAAAAATTAAATAATCTTTTAAACCCCCAAATAAAGCTGACAAATACTAAAACTTTTCCCCTTTTAAAAATAAAAATTTTGATGTTCTTTCCCCCAAATAACCCTGGCCCAAGTTATGTTAAAAAGTTTTTTTGCTACCCCCAAAAAACGCCCCTCATAATACTTTGTGGGGTTTAGTAACTAATAACAAGAAACCCCATTTTCCCCTAATCCAAGATAAAAAAATGAAGCAAAAAATTATTTGATTATAGTTTTTTTAAATTTTGGCAACGATTTATTTGTGAAGATTTTTTTATTTTTTTCAAAAACCACTATTGATATTTTTTAAATTTTTATATATTTTTTGTATTTCTCAAAAAGGGCCCCAAAAATGGGCCCGCTGCCCAGTTCTTATAAAATTTAATTTAAAATTTTTATTTTTTTTAAGACGCTAGGGGGCAAAAGTTTTAAATCCCAAACTAAAAATGTAAAAAATTTCTAAGTATAAAAAGGTTTAATCTAATATCAAGATAGTGTTATTTTTTTCAACGGCTTTTTTTTTTTTTAGACCGAGAACAGGGTTAGGGGCATGTAAAAATTGTTTGTCCCCAGGGTACCACATCCTTTGGACAAAAAAAATCGGGGAAGACCCTAATCAATATAAAAACAAAATTTTAAAATAGCAGCATATAGCCTTTTAAAGGGGTTACAAAAATGTCCAAAAAATTACTGACAAATTCCCCCTCACAATTTAAGACCCAAACTTTGTATTCTGAACTAACGAAAACCTTTAGAAAAAACCGATTTTTTTGTAAAAGTGTTAAAAAATTAAATAATTTTTATGGGGTAATAATTCCTTTAATTTTTTTAAAAACTCAAAAATTTAAACATTGCGGGTTTTATACACACTATTTTTTGGTCTAACACAAAAACCCATAAACCGAAAACGATACGACCGAAAGGGAAAAGGGTTCAGAAAAAATTAAACAAATCTTTTAAAGTGGGGTGTTTAATTAATGAAAAAAACCGTAATTATTTTTTTTTTTAATTAAAAAAAAATGATAAGGAAAAAACCCGGGGGAAAAAAAAAAAGGGTAAAAAAAACATTTTGGGCTCCAAAAGCATCTTCCTAAGACTCCATTTTCCCATTTTTTTGTGGGAAAAAGTATCCGGAAAACAACCCCTTGTTTTGTGAAACCGGGTTTTATAACCAGAGTTCTTTGTAAAAGAAAAAAAATTTTTTAGACTTGTTTCCTTTTTCCAGCCCCCTATTGGCTGAGGGGGAAATTGGTCCAAACAATCGAAGTGCTAAGTAAATGTTTTTTTTCCCCCCCCTTTTGCCCTCAAACAAATGAACTTAAAAATTTTTAATGGGGTTTCATTTCGGGTCAGGCAACATTGATTTATTTAATTTTTACATGTTACTCCTTTTCCGGGATTTGGGGGAGCGTTATGGAAAAATTTTTAAACATTTCTTTTAATAATATCCATTTTAAAAGGACAATTTTGCGAATATAAAGACAAACTGAGTCAAATGTAAGGGCCTTTTAAAACATGGGATAAAGAAAAACCATGTGGGCCTACTATCCTTTAAAAAATCTGGAAAGGGGTTTGTAGACTTTTAAATTTTTTGGCATAAAAACCTGAAATTTCTGCATAAACAAAATTTTTTTCTAGATTTGCAAGACTATCCATGGTTTTTGACTGTTTTTAAATTAAAGTCAGAAGCCCGGAAACAAATCCCCTATTGCCCGGGCCAAAATGTAAAATTCACTTTGCATGATTGCCTTTCTGCCTCACGTTGAACTTTCCGCAGCGGGCCCTTTTCCCAAAACCCGCGTGCATTGGTTTAAAACCCTTCCCCTTGCTATTTCTTTTCAAACGATTGTTTTAGCCCCCGCCCAAAAGTCAAACGTACAGTAGGGTATAGGCGGGCACGTAAAAGTATCGACAAAGGGTACAGCCCTTTTAAAACCATAGAACACCAGACCCTTAATATCTCAATGAATTTGTTTTCAAAAAAACAAAATGAACACACTTTGAATCTGTACCGGGTTTTAAATTTTTTCCGGGCCAATAAGTAATTATTTTTTTTTTACGAAAAACAGTATCAGTCCAGATTTTTAAGGGCTCCCCTGCTACTTTCGGGGGGGGGGAAAAGATTTTAAACAAAACGTTATTAAGGGAAAAAGGTTTCGAAAAACGGTAAGTCAGTTAATAACTGTTTTTTTTACCGGTTTCTTCAAAATGTACATAATTATTTTTTCTTTAAAACCCATTGCCCTGTTCAGAAAATCGACGTTAGTTTTTAAAAAAAAATTGCATTCTTTGGGTTAAAATTCCCAAAAACATTTTGAAACAACTATATTACACTTTTTTTTTAAAAACAAATTTAATTTTAATAATAAAATTTTAAAATTTTAAAAAACCATACTTTTTTAAAATAAATCTGATACACAAAACTGATCCCACCGAAGTGCACTAAAATCAAAAACACTTTCGGGGCTGTATTTTTTGTTTTAATTAAGCCCCAGATTTTAAATGGCGGAATGAATACATACAGAAACCCCAACCATTTACTATATTTTTGGGGGGATAAATACCATTTACACAAAAAAGGTTTTAAAATGTCAGAGAATTCATGGAAAAGAAAGGGGTTAAAGGGATTATAAATTTGAAAAAAATACAAGATTGCGATATCACTTCCCCAAATGGTTTTTTAAACTTTATTTTCGTATAACTCAAAAAGGGTTATTTTGGGAAATATTTTTTTTTGGTTTTTTCAAAATGTTTTTTTTTTCCAAAAAAATTTTTAGGGAACTGATCACGAATCTAGACTAATACATGTGTTTTTGGGAACACGTCTTGAATCTAAAAAAGGATAGGGGAATAATTTTAAAAACGGAGTAAAAAAACATACAGGGGAAAAAATTGTTCAATTTATTTAAAATTTTTTATCACTAAATATTAGTGATAGTTGTAAAAAAATGGGAAAAAAAGTATACAAAACAAAACTGATTGAATTTGCAAAAGCAAAAACATTTAAAACCCCCTTTTTTTTTAATTAAAAAAAATAAATTTAGAAAAATTAAATTTTTCTTGAATAAAATTTTTTCTTAAAAAAATTAATTTTTTAAATCACACACACAAACCCCACTTTCACACACACACACACACACACAACACCCCACACACCACACCCCAAACCACAACACACACACACACACCAAAACATATATTTTATATATTTTAAAAAAGAGAAGGTAAAGTACCCAAAAACCAAATTTTGCCTTAACAGGCCCGCTGGGGTTTTGAATAAAAAAATTTTAAAAATTTTGAAGTTTTTTTTTTCCCTTTTTAGAGATAACCCTGAAAATATATAAAACAGATAATTAACCCCAAAACAAAAAAAGAATTTGAGGGAAAAAATGCACCAAAGAAAAAATTTTCTTGTAGAGAGGGTTTGCCTGCTACATCCCTTTAAACGTATACAAATAAAAATTTTTTGAAAAACATCTTGCCACATGAAAAAATTAAATTTTTTAAAAATTCCCAATTCTTTTTAAATACAGTTTTTTAAAAAAAAAAAAAAAACTACAAAAACCAAATTAAAAATATAAAAAATTGTGTATGTGTTGGGATAGTTAACCCGATTTTTTAAATTATGTCACAATATTTTTTTGAACCCAAAAAAGGGGTTATTGAGTTTGTTTTTAAAAAATGTTTTTTCCAATATTTCTTCCCCAAACCCCTTCATGGTTACTCCAAAGCCCAAATCAAAACCCATATTCGCAACGCTCACCAATTTCCTGCGGAAAAATTTTTAAACCAAAAATCAAAAACTCAGTGTTTCTTTTATAGAAATGAACCCCTCATGTACAATTTCAATCTATCCCGCCCATTTGGGTCGGGTTTAAAAACCCATACTTTTCCCCGGTACGGCCCAGACAAAAACAAAGGGGAAAATGTCCCCCCCACCTCACAAAGTAAATATTTTTGGCGCAAAGCTCAACCAAAAATGGCACATGCCTTGAAAAAGATCCTATCAGTAAATGAAAAAGGCAAACGGGAAGTATAAAAAAGCAAATATCAATTTAAAGGAAATCAACGATTCATTCAAAACTGTTTCCCTTTTTGGGTAAAAAGCTTTTGAAATTTTTAATGTTTCCTCCAACCCGCTTTATTTGTGAGACCCAACCGTATTAAAAATTTTTTTCCCCCCTTTGTAAACTTTAGGTTATTAAAATGATTTTCAAACTATTCCAATGAATGACCTTGAGTGAAAAAATAGACATCAATGTTGACCCACATAAACACCAGGAAAATCTCCCAAGAACCTCTTTTTAAACACTCTCCCTTCCCTTATTCAAATTTAAACCCAAAGAAGGGGCCCCCAAAAACCCCGAAGTTTTATCATAAATTTTTAATACCCCCCTTTTATAAACAAAGGCGATCTCATTTTTAAATTTTCCCGACCCCGAAAACCCTTTTTTTGGGCCCAGTCTCAAACCAGCCCAGCCCACGCTAAAAAATCAAATTTAACCTGGAAAGGAAAAAATTAAATTTAAAAAACTTAGGAGATTTAAAATTTTGTTTTTTGAAAAATTTTTCTTTTTAAACAATGTGTTTGTTTTGATAAAGGGAAAGGGTGACTTTTAGATAGATTTTTTAATTAGTTTTTTTTGGCATGTAATAGTGAAATAATATTACATTAAGTGTGTAGAAAAGGGAGCAAAAATTAAATTTTGGGATTCAAATCGTTTTAAACATAAAACATCACGGGTAATTTTACAGACTTTTTAACGTAATTTAAAAAGAAAATCATTTTTTTTTAAATAATATTACAGCAACCATAATATAATTTTAAATTTAAATATTTTTTTTGGCTAATTTTCCCATTCAAGTTTTGGACTAAAAACCTTTAAAACTTTATTATTTTAAAAGGGGTTGTTTAAAAAGAAATTCCTGTCAATTTTTTTTCCCCAACCCAAAACAAATTTCCTTGATAAAACATAAGTGTAAACATTTACCATACTCTGTTTGATATGTTTTAATTTGTAAAAGTTGATACTAACTAAACTTTTATAAAATATAAGATAAAAATGTTAAATTTTTAAAATTCCTGTTTTGGGATACATTAACATAAAAAATTAAGAAAATAAACAACAGAAATCCTTTATTTTTTTTTTAGTTCCTGACCGTAAAAAAATATTAAAAATTTAAAATTTTAGTAAGGGTTAAAAATATACTGGTTCACAATAAAATTAAAACAAAAATTTTAAAAAAAAACCGGGATCCAAATTTAGTGTTAATATATGTTACCCACTACCAACCAGCATAATTCAAGTAGATTTTTGGGGGTCCGGCGGTTGGGAAACAGTAGAAAACGGGGGCCTGGAAAAACAAAAACCTAAAAAAAAGGGGGACGCAAATCAAACCCATTTTTCTCCCCTTGCGGGGCGTCGAACACGTTTTGTTTAAAGATAAACAGATTACTTTTTAACTTTTTATTAAATAACTGTGTTATAGTATTTTTTGTAAAAATTTAGTTCCTTTTCCATGTCAATGAATTAATAACCATTTTTAAACCAAACCTAACCTTAAATATAATTTTAATCGACATAAAACCAACCTATTTTAAAAACTAATCTAATCTAATGTAATATAACCATCCTAATCCCAAATTAACCCTAACCTAACTTAACAAAACATTAAAACCCAACCCCAATCCAACTTAACATAACCTTTAAAACCCAATCAAAAATAAAAACCCAAAATAAACCCCAAAAAACAAAACCCCAAAGTAACTTAATAAACTAATATAAAAGTAAACCCCAACCTAATCTAACTTTTAAAATAACATAACCAATCTAAGATATTCCCAAAATAAAATTAACATAACACAACATTTCCCCAAAAAATAAAAAAACCTAACCCAATCTAATTTAAAAATAACCTAAACCCAAACTAACTTAACATAACCTAAAACCCAACTTTAAAAAAAATAATTAAAATAACCTAACATTAAACTAACTTTTCGTAAAAATAACCCAATCAAGATAACCTAACAAAATTTAAAAATAATACAAAAATACCCAAACATAACAAAACCTAAAACCCAACTTATCTAATCTAATCTAACATAACATAACTTAAAATAACCCCAGCCAAAAGAGTAATGAATGATTGGTTTTCAAACAAATTGGGAGAAAAAGTGAATGGGTAAAGTGGGAAAGTCTTTTTTCAAATTTTAAATTTTTGAAAACCTATAATTTTAATATATTGTAAAAAACATTATGTAGTATTTAAAAATTTAATATAATTTTAATTTCTTAAAAAAAATAATATTAAAGAAGGTAAGTGAAAAAAATTTTTTGCCAAAGAATTTAACTTTAAATTTTAATTTTTTTTATTTTAATTTAAACTTGGGGTGTAATACTCACGGGAAAAAGATTTGTGTAGGAGTAAACGAGACGGTTTCCCATATAGACACCAAAAAAATTTTCCGATTCAAAAACCCCACAAATTCCCAATGGAATTAAGATTTTTTTTTTATCTTCCTTTTTTTAAAAGGAAAACAATAAAAGGTTTTTTTTTTAATTTATATGAATTTTAAATTTAAATAACAAATTTTAGGGGTTTTTAATTTTTTACCATTGCACCGCATAATAAACCAGTTTTAAAACATTAAATTGAATCTTAATTTTTTCCCCTAAGGTTTTCGTTAAAAAAATAATTTTGGGGTTTTTTAATAAGAAATTTAAAAATTATTTAACTTTTTTAAATTTAAAGAAAATTATTTACCTTTAAATCAACAATAAACTCTACAGGGCCCATTTTTTTATAACCAAATTTAAAAAATAATAAAAATGCAAAAAAAACACGTTTTGTTTTTTTGAGTTAATTATAAAAAGTAATTTACAACTTTTGACTTATAAATTTTTCAGTAAAATTTGGGTATTTAAAATTTTTTAAAAAATCTTTAATCATTAACACGTTAAAAAAATTTTTTTTTACCTATACCTTTAAAATGAAGTAATGAAAAAGCAAAGTCATGTTTCAATTATTCAAGTAAATAATTTTAACCCTAAAATGTTTAAGGGGAAATTTTTCAAGTGGATAAAAATCTTTACTTTTTCCCCTTTTCAATTTTTCCAATTTTCTTTAAAAACCATAAAAACTATCCCAATGGGCATACATGCCGGGTTTTAATTTGGGTTAGTTACAAACAATAATCTCCAAAGGGGGGGTTACGAAAAAAAGCTGCAAAATTTTTCGTCAGTCGCTTTTTTTCTTTTTAGAAAAACCGCTTTACTACAAAGGGGCCAGTTCTTTGGGGGCAAATGGGTTCCCGGAAAAATCCAAATTTTTCACCGCTTCCCCCTGAAAAAAAACTGTTTCTTACAACCGCTTTAAAAATGTGATATAAATTTTGACAAATTTTTGGAAAAAAATATTTTGTTTTAAGTGAATTCAATTTTTTTTAAGTTTAAAAAAAAAAAATTTGTAATATTTTTGGGGGCTATAAAAGTTTTATAAAAAAATCAAATTGAAATTTTCTAAAAATTTTTAAGGAAAATTTTGTTATTAACAACAATAAATTTTTCAATAAATTTTTTTAAATGAAAATTTAAAGAATTTATTTTGGGGGTAAATTGTTTTTGATTTTAAAGATTAACTTAAAAGAAAATTTCATTTCAAAAAACTGTAATAAATTTTATGGATTAAATAACGTGATTTTAAAATAATACAGTATTAAATTCGTCATATAATAAAAAAAAGGAAGTAACTTTCAATTAGGGAAAGGTTCATAATAAAATTTGTTATTTAAAAAATAGAGAACCCGCTCCCAGAAAACAGCCATTACAAAAGTACTTTTTTTGGGGTTTTCCCGCGGGCAACCGGGGGTTCGATAAACTGTCAGTCCCCTCATTGGGAATTTATTGGGTTTACAATGAAATTCCCAAATTAATAAATGGAAAAAATAAATATCTATTCTATAAAATGGGTTTTTAGGTTTTTTTTTCAGTTTTAAAAAGTCTTTAAAATTTTTTTTTTAAAGATTTGTTTGAATTTAAATATTATTCAACCCAAAAGAAATTTTTTAGTTTAAAGTCTACTAAACCCGATCTTAATACAAAGAAAATTGTTTTTAAAAAAACAAAAAATGGGCCCCTTTGGAAAAAAATCCATGGGACATAGCATACGGTAATTGTAATGAAATATTTGCAAAGCACCAAAAGCTGGAAAAATTTTTTTGCTCCCATTAACGATCCCAAAGTGGGAATGGGATATTAAATTTTCAGTGGGTCAATGGGGCAAACCGATTTTTTACTTCACCTACTCATTTTCAAGAGGCTTCCCTTATTCATAAAAAACTAAATTATTTTAAAAAATTTTTTTTGTTTAAAAATTTGTTATTGACCGATGGTACATTTTTAAAGGTTTACCCGGGAAATTTGAATTTTTTCCCATCGTTTTTATGATTTCAAAAAAGAATAAAAACCCCGTTTCAGAATTTAAAATCCACCTTCTTCTTCAGGTATACACATATCTTCCTTACCCCTGAAGAAGGGTAGATTTTAAAACCTCAGAACGAAATGGTTTTTTTTTTTTTGTAACATATAACGATAGCAAATGTTGTTTTCCCCACAGAAGGGCTTGTTCTTTTTTTGGGCTGTTTTCAGAAATTTAAATTGTTTTAGGCATGGGCTTTTAAAAAACCCCTAACAAATTTTCAAAAAAGCCCACCGTCTTGGCATACCATATTTGAAAAACATTCAAATAACGGTTTGGGAATTTCCTAAATCCTATCCCTTAAAAAACTGTCCATCCCCAAATATTACGATTAAGAATAATAAAATTTTTTTCTATAAAAACAATAACCAAAAAAACATTAAAGATTTTAAAAAAGCTAAAACCAATAAAGATAGCGTCCCCAAAAAAACTGGGGAAAAATTTAAAGCCTAAAGGCTAAAAGCCCTATTAAATTCAATTTCGTATCAAAAAAAAAATTTTAAATTTGTTTTAAAAATGCTTTTAAACGGGTGAACTTAATTGGTTTTAAAACTCCAGTTTTAAACCCTTCCCCCTTAAACCCGATCTTTAACGACACTGCCCCGGACTCCTTTGGAAAAGTGAGTCCCCCTTTTCCTCAAGAATCCAAAAACCGTTGATTTAAAAAGCTTTTTAATTAATTCCCAAAAAAAGTTGTGTTTCCCCCCGATGCAACAACGATAATACCCCCTTTTTCCCCCTACATTTTTCACTAAAAATTTGTAATCTGGGGGTCCCTTTTCCCCCGAAAAAATACGTAAACAGAATTCCCGGAGGCAAGCTTTGGGCACTTCAATTGTAAACGTTGGGACTAAAAAGGGGAAATGAACGGGGGCAAAATCAAGCTTCTTTTCCATAGCTTTCGTTTTTTGTTTTTAAAAAAGAAATGACAGTATTTTTTTTTAATGTCTTTCCTGGAAAATTTAAAACTAAAAAGAAATTTTTAAAAGAGACGTTTTTTTAAAAATGTGGAAGAAATATTTTTGTTTTTTATTTATTTATACGATCAAAGGGCCGAATAAATGATCTTTTTAGGATCTAAAGAAGAAAAAAAAACCCATCAAAAAACCTTATTATTTAACACAATTCCAAAGGGCAAAAATCTCCCCCCTTTGATAAAGGGGGTCAAAATTTGAAGACGATAAAATTTGGGTACAACCCCTGCTTTTGAGGTTTTTTTCTCCCCTGCAAACCCAAATCTAAAATCTGTTCATTGGGTCCTTTTTAGTTTTCTGCAATCAAAATTTAAACATCCCACTCAGATGGGTTTCCCTGCCCCCGGGTTTTTTTCTATAAAAATTTTTTAAAAAAAAATCCTTTTTTTTAAAGTTTGTCCCTTGGCGAGGTAGGTTTACAGGATAACAGGATTTTGGGCAATTTTCCATCGTTAAAGGGTTTCAAAAAAACCCCCAAAGTTTTTTTGAGAATTTGTTTTATGAATCTTGGGGGTCACGAAAGGAAAATAAATTTAGGAACAAATAATCCCAAATTTAATTGTAAAAACAGGCCCCGTGCAAGACAAACAAGATAATGGGAAAATTAAAATCACTTATTTTTTGTTAACAAAAAAAGTTTTTTCCCTAATAGTTATTTCATTTTAAAAATTGTTTTTTTACAGACCCAAAGGGGATAAAAAGCTCATTATTTCCCCAATCTTGGCTTTTAAATTAAAAAAAAAAAAGTATTTATTTTAAAAAAATTTAATATATTTTTTTTAATAGAACTAAGAGTTTAATCAATAAGGGGTTTCCCTATTTTATTTAAATCCTGTTCTATACTACCAAAAAACAAAAAAGGGCATAAAAGTACAGTTCATGTTTTGATAGGGAAATTTTAGCGTCCCTTTTTTTGTAAACCAAATATTTCGGTTTTCGCACCACGCCAAATATTGCTTTCCAACATCAACTTCTTTAAAATTTTTTTTTCTTCACGGGGAGGGGGCCCTCCCAAAACCATAAACGCAAAGAATTTACAAAACAAAGTTTTCCCTGAAAATTTTTCCCAAAAATTACCCAACAAAAGTTTAGAACGTCCCAAAAAGAGGTTTGGTTTTAAAAAAAACTTCAGCAAGGAAAAATAGCGAGGAAATAAAGGGCCCCAAAAGTTGCAAAACCCCACTAAAAAAAGGGAAAAAAAGGAAAATAAAAAAAAAATTAAAAAAGGGGTAACTGGTCGGTGGGGTTTTGGGTTTGCTGCAGCCTTGGTTAGCATCCAAATTAAAAACCTTTTGGCCCCCGGTTTATTCACCCGCCTGGGACAGGCGGGTTTATTATTGTCATTGGGGTTTAAAATTTTTTTGACTGAGAGGCTCTTTTCAACGGGGCCGCCATATTTTTTGAAGTTAATTTTTAGAAGCAATGTTGTGGGCGCGTGTGAAAAAGGGAAAACTTTGATGTTAGTTTATAACACCCCCAGCGTAAATCCTAAGGGACAAAGCCAAAAATTTATTGAAAAAAAACCTTTTAAAAACATCAAACAGTAAGCAAACCTATATTTCAGGTTTTTTTTTAAAAAATTATAAAAATGTTCTCATCCCTCAAGCATAAAAAGGGTAACTACAAAACTGGGTTTATTTGAAAATACACAAAAAACTTAAAAAATTTTAAATCAAAACAGATTTTTTCTGCCGGGAAAATTTTTACAAGGCGTGAACAAGTCAAATTTTACTTTTTTACTTACATTTCATACACACCACAAAAAATCCTTTTTGAAACGTACAAATTTGGGAAAGTTAAACCCACATCCATTCATTCACCAATTGTTCCCACTTTTCCCGCGATGATTCAGTCAGTCCCTTTTTTAAATTTTGGGTCATTTATTTTTGAGGGAGTTGCTACTCCAGCACATAAAAACCCCTCACCCCGAACCTTATTTCGAAACACCAACTTTTTTTTAACTATTATCACTTCCCCAAATTTCCCTTTTTTTCCCATTTGTTACTGTAAAGGATTTTGAAAAGGGAAAAAGGAAAAAATCTTTTTAATTTTCCGAAAATTTTACGTTTTTTTATTCTAAAATCACCACCAAACAGTGTCATAATATTGGGAGTTTCCCCCTAAAAATTTAAAAGTGCAAACTAGAGCATAAATTTTATAACTGCAAAACCTTGGGCTGGAAAAGGGGAGATTTAAGTGGGAGATGTTCCCCCAAAAATTTTTGCAAGTCCGGGGCATTTCATGCGGATGGGGCAGAAGGGAGTAATTTCGAATTTTCCCGTGATGGTTTGGGCAAAAACCCTGCACCCTTTTTGTTTTAGGGCGTGAATTTTCCCCGAATTATAACCAAATTTTACAAAAAAACCGACTGTAAAAAATTTGGGGGTTAAAAAAAAATGATAAAAAACAACCCACACGTTGGGCGATATTTTTTGAAAAATTTGGGGTTTTTTATGATGGAAATTTTTTTCTTCCCCAAAAACAGACAAAACATTCTTTTGTTCCCCGTCACCAACATTGAGGGAAAAGAAAAAAAGCCCTTACCCCAATTTAAAACCAAACCCCTTTCATTTGATTAAAGGGGCCTCTCTTTCACCTTTTTTGCCCTTTTAACCAGCATCGTCCGCTTTTCGGGTCCCCCTTTTAAAATTTCTACTATCTCGCTAAACCCCCCATCATACTACACACACGGGGGCATCCGAATTTTCCGAGTGGTGTACGGTCGAAATTTTCGGGTAAAAAATCGATGTTTTTCAAACACAGAGAATTTTTGGGCCAGTTTTAAAAAAAAGCCCTTTTTTAAAAAATGGAAATTATCTGTATATTGTCTTACTTTGGCAAAAAAAAAAAAAACATTTGAAAAATTTTTCTTTTTTAAAATTTTTACTACAATGCCTGAAAATGAATTAATTTTTTGTTTCATGGTCTGGTAAAGATTTTCAGAAAATTTTAAAACATTTTTTAAGAAAAACTTCCTTAAAAATTTAAGAATAATTTTTTAAAATATATGGGAAATCGAATGAAGTGGGACGTGATCGTTTTTAGCAAATTTATGCCTATTTTGAAACAATTTAAAAAAGGGGAAAGGTAGCTGTTTTATTATCTATTTGTTAACAGTCATGGGGATTCCCCCCGCCAGATCAATTGCACCAAAAATGACATTCATTTAAAATTATTTCAAAAAAGATCTATTTTATAGCACCCCCGGGCCCTGCCAGCTACAAACAAAGATTTATAGTAAAAATAACATCCTCATGGGGTTTGGGGAGAGGGGGTCAGGGGTTAAAAAACTGGTTTATTTAGTTTATAGCCCCCCCCGGCCGTGTCAGCTACGAAACTATGATTTTTAAATAACAGTAAAAACTCCCCTGGGTTGGGGTTTAGGGTCCCGGGTCAGAACTGTGATCTAGTTTTTTTTTTTAAGCACCGTCCGTTTTCCCGCTACAAACTAAGAATTTTAGTTTTCAGTAACATCCCCTCATGGGTTGGTGTGAGGGATCAAGGGAAAAGAACCTTTTGATCTAGTTTTTTTTAGGGCCGGGGGGGCCCGGGCAGCTAAAAAACAAAGATTAAAAGTAACATAACTCTCTCCTTTGGGGTTTGGGGTGGGAATAAAAATGCCGAAAATGGTTTATCTAGTTTAATTAAACACCTGCCGTGGGCACTTTCAGAACCATGAAATTTTAAAATAACAGTAAAAATCTCACATGGGTTTGGGGTGGGGGATTTAGGAAAGCAGAACTTTTGGGCTAGTTTAAAAGCACCCCCGGGCCCTGAAAACAACAGAACATATTACAGGTTAAAAATTTTAAAATTTTCTCATGGGTTGGTGTGGGGGATCAGGATGAGAACTGTGATTTTTTTTTAATTTGCACCCGGGGCCGGTTTTAGCTACAGAACTAAAAGATTTTTGTAAAAGGAACATCTCCCCATGGTTTTGGGTGAGGGGGTCAGGATGCAAAAATGTGATCATTTATAGCACCGGCCTTTTTAAGCTACCCGAACTATGATTATATATCATTTAAAAAAACCCCTCAGGGTTGGTGTGAGGGATAAAGGAAAACAGAACTTTGATCTAGTTTTTTAGGACCGGGGCCCTGTCCCGCTACGAAACCCATGAAATTAAAAATAAAAATTTAAAAACTCCAAGGGGGGGGTGTGAGGGAAACAAAATGCAGAACTGTGGGTCTAGTTTTATAGCACCTCCTGTCGGGAAAAAGAACCATGATTAAAAGTAACAGTAACATCCCCCACATGGGTTTTGGGGGGGGGGAAAACAGGGTTTCAGAACTGTGTCTAGTTTAAAGGGGCCCCCGGCCGTGTAAGCAAAAGAAAAATGATTTTCAGTAAAAAGAAAAATCTCTCATGGGTTTTGGTTTTGGGGATCAGGATGCAGAAAATGTGATCTATTTTATAGCACCGGCCCCTTTTCAGCTACAGAACTAGAATTTTTATAACAGTAAAAATCTCTCATGGGGGGTTTGGGGTGAGGGGTCAGGGTACAAACTGGGGGATCTAGTTTATAGCCCAAACCCCCGTGTAAGCTAAAAGAACTTGGGTTATAGTAACAAGGGAACACTCACATGGGTTTTTGGGGTGAGGATCAGGATACCCGGAAATGTGATCTATTTAAAGCACCGGCCCCTTTTCAGCTAAAAAACTATGATTATTAAATAACAGTAAAATCTCACAAGGTTGGGTGAGGGGTCAGGATACAGAACGTGGTCTAGTTTAATTTGCAACCCCCCCCCCCCCTTTTCCCGCTACAGAACCATGAAAAAAAAAGTAACATCTCCCCATGGGTTGGGGTGAGGGGTTTAGGGTACAGAACTGTGATCTAGTTTATAAGCAAAACCCGGCCCCTGTAAGCAAAAGAACTAAAGATTAAGAAAAAATAACATTTCACAAAGGGTTTTGGGGTGAGGGGTCAGGAAAACAGAAAATGTGTTTTAGTTTTTTTTAGCACCGGGGCCCTTTCAGCTACAGAACTATGAAATTTTTTAACATTTTTAAACTCTCCCTGGTTGTGGGGAGGGGTCAGGAACAGAACTGTATCTGTTTAAACACCGGGCCCTTTTTCCCGCTAAAAGAACTATGACTATAGTAACAATTTTAAAATCTCTCCCTGGGTTTGGGTGGGGATCAGGGTGCAGAACTGGAACTAGTTTATACACCGGCCGTTCAGCTAACAGAACTATGTTATATAACAGGGAAACATCCTCATGGGGGGGTGTGAGGGGTCAGGATTTCAGAACTGTGATCTAGTTTATAGCACCGGCCTTGTCAGCTACAGAACTATTATTATAGTAACAGTAACTCTCTCAAAGGGGTTTGGGGGAGGGTCAAAGGGTACAGAACTGTGATCTAGTTTTTTTAAAACACCCCGGGCCCTTTTCACAAAAGAAAATATGAAATTTTAGTAACATAACATCTCCCCATGGGTTGGTGTGAGGGATCAGGAACAAAACTGTGGGTCTATTTTTTTAGCACCGGGGCCTTTTTCAAACTTTCAAACTAGATTATAGTAACAGTAAAAATCCTCATGGGTTTTGGGGTTAAAGGGAAAAGGAAACAGGAAATGTATCTAGGTTTTAACCCCGCCCTGTCACTACAGAAAAAATGATTTTAATAACAGTAACATCCCCTCATGGGGTTGGGGTAGGGTTACAGGAAAACAAAATGGGGAAACTAGTTTTTTAAAAAAAGCCCCCCGGCCGGTTTTCCCGCTACAGAACTATGATTTTAAATAACAGTAAAAATCCTCCAAAGGGGGTTTGGGGTTTGGGGTCAGGATTTCCCTAAAATGTGAACAAAACTCAAAATTTAACCAGTGCGAGATTTTCGGCACTGCTACAGAATACCTAAAAAACATTTTTTCATTTCTAGTTTTTACAAAAGAGAAAAACCCTCCCAACCAAAAAATCGAGACACTCGAAAAAAATTAAAGGGGTCGGGCGCTTTTTCTTTGCGGTTTTTGACAGAGGATAGTCCCGCGTACTCACTCCCTTTTTACCGGATAGCCAAATATAGTCCCATTTCCCAAATGTCGTTTTTCGACAAATTACTTGTCACTCCCACAACACTTTTATTAACATTAAAGGGGGGAAATTTTTTTATCCCTTTAAAGCTTCAAAAATCATAAAAGGATAAAAAAAAATTTGCCAACGCGGGGGTCGTGGGGGCAGCCCTACGTTGGGGGCCTCCCGAAAAAAGAAAATTAGATTAGAGAGGGTTCTAAAGGAAATATGCGTCAAAAACCCTTTTCACCCTAAGTTCCGTTAGTTTGGGCCTGCCCCACGCCTGAAATTTTTTGGCCCCCGTGCTGGAAAGTCGAGTTCAGCACCCTGTCGGAAATTTTTCCCAAAAAGGGGTTTTTCCCTAACCCCAAGGGCTCCACAAAACCAAAATAATTTTAAAGTTTAGCAGTTCCTTTCCCCCGGGTGATTACGTATTTTCACCCCAAATCATCAGTATTTGTTTTATCCGAATTTTACCGTATCCGGTAAAAAACCTTTACCAGAAGGTCTTTTTTTAGACCCCAACAAACCATTTTATGAAAATTGACTTTAGTGCTTTTACAGAAAATTTTTCCAGAGAAACTCCCGTCACCGATTTTATGATTCTTTTTAAAAAAGGGGAGTTGAGTGAAAAATTAAAAAAATTTAAAAACAAAACGTTTTTTCCCAGTTTGGTTTTGGTTTGGGAAATTACAAACTTTGTCACAACTAAATTTTAAGTTTTAGGGGAAATGGCTTTTTTGAGTAATTTCTAATTTTTTCATCGAGTTTTATTGCACCCATAACCTCTTGTCCGGGGCCCCGCAAAGAGTAAAATTTAAAATTTCGAAAAAGCTAGAACGGGAAAGATAAAAATTCCCTTAAAACATTCCTATAAGGGCCTAGAAAGGAAACCTGTCGATTTAAGGGGGGTAAGATGGGCCCGATTTTATAAAAATAACTAACCGTTGATCTACAAATCGAATTTAATCCTAAATTTTTTCAAAACTGCAAAAAGCGTGAAATTTTAGCCCAAAGGCAAATTTAATGCCCTCCAGACTTTCCTGAGAGCTGTTTTTGGGAAAATTAAACCCACACCCATATCCAAAACTTGCCCATCAAGGATTTACGACCTCAGAAAAATAACTGTACCAAACCTATGGTCCTCAGAATTCCTCGTCTGTATGAATGATTTATTTTTCCTGTGTAACCAATGCGATCAAAGGTAAAACAAATTCATATTACTTTTTCAAATTACATGACGATTAAAAAATGTAATGACATTTTGGGAAATTTTGAAAAGCTGAAATTGTTTTTTTAAAAGGGAAACCCTTAAATTTCATTAAAAAAACCCCTTAGATTTTTTTAGTAAAAAATTCACCCCTGTTTTAAATTTTTCAAAACCCAATATTGGACTTTAACAACCCAAAAAAAATACAAAAGAGAAATTTTTTCACACTTGTTTTTTAAAAGGAACTCAAAGGGGGAAGTGTAAAACCCATCATTAAAAAGACTTGCTAATGAAACTACTTAATTAAAAATGAAATTTGGGATATTCAAAGGGGGGTTTGTAAAGGGGAAAACACTGATGGAAAAAAAGAGCCAGATAAAAATTTTTTTGTAGATAAATTATTAGAAGTTCCCTTAAAACCCCAAACCCTTTTAATCAAAACAAAAAAATTTTAACAAAATATTAAATTTTTAGATAAATTTTTTAAGAGAATAGGTTTTTGCTATAACAACGCGCCAACAAGAAAAAAATATCCGAACAATAAAAATTTTTGCAAAAATATTTAATAATGGGTATTTAAATTTTTAAATTTAATTTTCCCCAAAAATTTTATACTTAGTAGCCTACATTCAAATGATTTTTTAAATTTTTATTTTTTAAATTGAAAATAAGAGGGAAAGAAAAAAATTAATTACCTTCAAAAACAATCATCTTTTTTTCCCCTGCCCCCCGAACATTAAACCGATTTCCTGATAGGGTTGGGCTCTTTAAAGAACCCCCGTCTTTTTGAAATTCCTCAAAAATTTTTCTACTGAACTTGTTATTTTTTAAAAATACCAAACCCCCTTTTTAACTTTAAAAAAACTTTTTTCTCCTAAAAAATTTCATTCCCTTTTTAAAGTTTTTGGGTTTCAATACAAATTTTTATTTCAATTAAAAATCGTTTAAAAAAAGGAAAAAAAAAACAAACGTAATAATGTTTTTTCAATTCAGTCAACTTTAAAGGGTTTATAAAGAAACCCATTCAACCCCTTGAATTGGGGATAACTGCCCAAATTTTTCTTATGAAATTTGGGGAGCCATGTGGGTTTTAAAAAGGGGGATAAGATATGTTAAAGCAAGAAAACCAAAAGTATGTGTATTTGACTGAACGTGTTCCTGTTAATACAAACCCTTTTGGGGCATAAAAACCCAAATTATCTAGAGTTTGGGCACACTTTTTTTTAAGGCCCAAAGGGAAGGGAAACCACCCCCCCGATTTTTGTATTTTTAAACAAAAATTTGGGATTTGGGGGTTTTTGGGTTTAAACATAGGAAAACTCCTAAAAAATTTTTGAGGGGCCTTTTTAGATGCCCCTTTTTAAAAAAACCTTTAACTATTAGTTAGGGGTTATTGCTAAAAAGCGAAAGGTTAAACAAAAAAGGGAAAAAAAGGGGTTTTTTTTTAAAAACCCAAATTTTAAAGGGCCCAAATTTAAGGTTTGATTTAAAAAATTTTTTGGCGGGGTTTTCCCTTAATCAAAAGTTTTTTTCCCCTCCCAAACTTGAACCCTAAAAATTGCTTAGGACTGCCCGCCTCATAAAAAACCCTAATTTTTTTCCAATCGGATTTTAAAGGTTAAAACCTTTTTCATTTAAGGGGAAGGGGCAAAAAAAGGAAATTTTCCTTAAATCGAAAAAGGAAAAAAATCAACGGGGGGGGGGGGTTTCTTCGAAAAATTTAAAAAAGGTTTTCGTTTTCTACCCAAAACCAAAATTGGCTCCTAAATTGTTAACAGGGGAGATGTGTTATGGGGGTGTTATGAAAGCAAAACCACGTTTGGTAATTTAACGTGTTACGTTTTCTCCATTTTGGATCAAGATTTAAACCTAAATAAAAAATAAATTTTTCAAATGCTCTTGGGGGAGGGGGCACCGAAAATGTGTAGGCCCTTGCTGTTTGGCAAAATTTCCCGGAGGAGCCGTTAACCCCAAAATAAAAATTAAGCTTTTTTTTAGACCCAAAACCCAACGGGGCCCCCAATCATCAAGGAGGGAAAGGGGGAAACTGAAAAAATTAAGAAAAAACCCCCAAACTTAACCTTGGAAACTTTACCAAAAAAAAGGGGCCGTTTCAGGGCCCCCTTGGGGTTCAACAAAAGACAATTTTTTAATTTTCCATTCTTGGCTTACTCCCCCGAAACTTGAAGGGTTCCCAAAAGGTTTTGGGAAAAAATTTTTTTTTTCTAAAAAAAACCACACATTCAAGGTTTTGTTTTTTTCTTAAAAAAATTAAAGGGTCCGGGGGAAAAAGTCTTATTTTCCCAGGTAAAAAATTTAAAAACCAACCTTAAAATAAAAAAATTTTTAATTAAAAGGTTTTGGAAACACAGACAAAGATCTACGACCTTTGGGTGGAATTAATAAAACCTGGTTATTTTAACAAACATTCCCCCGGGGTTTCAAAACACCGGTAAAGTTCGGGTTTGCCCCGGATGGGAGGGGAAAATTGGAGGGGGGTTATGGGGGCAATTTTTTTGGGCTTCGTGGTTAAAAAATTTAAAAGGATTTTTTGGGGAGGTTATAAACGTGTGGTTTTCCTTTCTAAAATGTGCAAAAAAGGGGCCCTTTTTCCTTTCCGTATTATTGGGGGCCTTTCAGCAAAATCAAATTTTCCCCGGTGAATTTGGGAAAAACAATTGCCTTTTTAAAACCGCCGATTGGGAAAGGGTGGATGGGGGCGGGTGTGGGGGGGGGGGTAGGGGAAAAGGCCGGGGGGAATAAGAGTATTTTTTTTACATAAAGCTTTTTGGGCCTTGGTTAAACCCTTTGGAAATGGAGTTTAGGGAGGGATTAGTTTCCCCTTTGCCATAATTGAACTAGGGGAAAAGGGGAACCAATTTGAAGGGGGAAATTTCAGGGTAAATTTAAGGGGGTTTTGAGTTGTTTTGGGGTAAACGGGTTTAAATTTGTGACGAAAATTTTTGGTTTCAAGGTACAACGGGCGTTTGCGGTGAGGTCCGTTCCAAAAGAAAAATTTAAAAAAATTTCTTTACTAAAGGGCCCAAAAATTTTAAAATGAGTCAACCCAAACAAATTAGGGTTAAAACCCAAGATTTTGGGGAAAACAGATTGGATTGAGTCCAACAGAAATGTTTGGGGGACAAACTGAAAATTGGGTCTAATTTCCTTTAATCCCTGGAGGTAGTAGGTAGACTATTTTGTTGGGTTATCCTTACTTTAGGGGGTTTGGGGAAACTGTTAAATACGGGGGGGGGTCTCAAAAGGATTTAGGAATCTAACATTTTTTGGGTTTTGGGGGATTCGCCCAAATTTTAAATTTTGCTTTTTTAAAAAAACTTGGAAAATTAAATGAAGGGAAAGATTGACCATTTTTTAAAAATTAAAAATTTTTCAACGGTTGTTTTGGAATTTTTTTTTAAATAAATGGCCAAAAGGTTGTTTTTAATTTATGTAGAGGGGGTTTAAAACACGGAGGTTTTGGGGGGTTGTTTTAGAAAGGTTAAATGTAAAAAGGAACTAAAAAAGTGATGTTGAAGTGTTTTAAAACTTCAAAAACACAATTGGAAATTGGACTATGGGAAGTTTAGGGAAAATTGGGGCCTTAAAGGTTTGGGGGTTGGGGGAAAGTTGGAAAATTGTTGGGGGCGGGGGAACCCAAAAAATTTTTTGAGGAAGGGGATTTTGATGTAAAATTTAATAAAAAATTTTTAACCCCCGAAAATTCTTTGACTTTTGCTATAACATTTTTTTTATGTTCAAACGCAAAAAATTTAATTTTTAAATTATTATTGTCTTTACATGAAAATGTGTTTTTAAAAGGACATCTTGTTTGTTCCCCCAGAGTCTACAGTTTGGTATTCCTGTGGCGTTTTCCCTTTGAAATTTCATCCACTGATGAGACAAGACTTGACCGCCCAATAGCCCCAAACCCCAATTTTTCCTTGGACACTTTTGGCCCCCAGAGCAAATTTTTGTTTGTGTGGGGGTTTTTATTTTCCCCCGGGAAAGTCGGGTTTCCCCGGGGTTAAACTCTTTTTTGCTTCTCGGGCCCCCGCTTAAGGAGGAGACTTGGGGCCAGAATTATAAAGGAGAAAAACCCCTTGGTAATTGGGTTTTTTGCAGTTGGTTTTCCCCCGGTTTGGGTTTGGTTTGAAAATGGGGAAATTTTTTAAAAACTACACTATTAAAGATCAAGACTTGACACCCCAAATAGCTCAAACAAAAATGTTTTCCCTTTACAGGGCATCTTTTTTTGTTCTCCCCAGAGCTAAGTTTGTGTTTTTGCCCGTCGTTTTCCGGGTGTAATCCCATCCACTAATGAGATAAAAGACTTGACACCCAATAGCCCCAACCCCTATAATTTGGGGTTTTTTTACATGACATCTTGTTTGTTCTCCCCAAGCCCCCAAAAAAACAGTTTGTGTTTTTCCCGTGCGTTTTCCCCTGTGAAAATACACCCAAAACTAATAAAATCAAGATTTGGGAACATTTTCCAAAAACCCCAAATTTTAAAAAGTGTTTTTTTCCATGACATCTTGTTTTGTTCTCCCAGAGTCAAACAGTTTGTGTTTTGCCCGTGCTTTTCCCTGTGTAATACATCCACAAATTGAAATCAAGACTTACACTCCAATAGCTCAAACTACAATGGGGTTCCCTTTACAGGGAAACTTTTTTTAAGTTTTTTCCCCAAATTTAAAAGCCATTTTAAAAATTATTATTAATTAGCCTACAAAAATTAAATTTTTGGGCCCATACGTCACATAGAGATTATCTAAACGAAGTTGAATCCCGCTTTCCCTTGCATCTAAGTGTCTTTTTCATTATCTTGGTTTGTGTTTAATTTAAAAATTTTGGGTTTAGCCCTAATGGAATTTGGGTTCTAAATTAAAATAAAAAAAAAAGACCCCTTTTTTTTAAAAAGGCAAAATTATTGTAAAATAATTTTATAGAAAATTAGGGAAATAAGTCATCTATATACACTTTTTAGTTTCAAAGGGTAATTCTTGGAGAGGGCTTGGGGAAAATTTCAATTTTTTTTTTGTCTTTTTGTGACGATATTTTATTTCCCGTATTTGTGAAAAACCCTTTTAAAAAAATTCCCTTGTCTCTTTCTAACCTTAAACGTTTTTAAAGAGAATTTAGTAAAAAAATGAAAGGGATGGGGTAAAACTGTTTTCCCCCAAATATCAAAGGGTACCAGAAATAAATTGCCAGTCCATTGGTTTTTTTATACCGATATAAACTCCCTACCCCCACCCCAACCCCAACTCGGGGGTGATGAAAAAATTTTTTCTTTTAAAAAAAAAGACATTGTCTTTTTTTAAATAATACCCCCAATTTTTAAAAAAATTTATGGAAAAGGGGTAAAAAAAAATTAAAAAAAAATTTTGCAAAAAAATAATTTTTTTAAAAAAAATTTTAATTAAAATTCAAAAGGTTTTTTTAAAAAAAAAATTTTAACCCCAAAATTTTAATTTTGGGCAAATTAATTGGAAAAGATTTTCCCCTTAAATTTAATTAAAAAAAATAAATTTTTTTAAAGATTTGTAAAAAAGTTTTGAAAAAAAAAAAGGAAAAAATTTTTTAAAAATAATTGTTTTAAAAATTTTTAAAATTTTAAAAAAATTCTAGTAATTCCCCCCCCCCCCCCCCCCCAATTCCCCATGGAAATTTATTTTTTACCTTTTTATTTAATTTTTTGTGGTTTTAAAAATTTTTTTTAAATGGTTTTTCCCGAAATTAATTTTGTCACCTTTTTTTGGATGGTTTTTTTTAAACAATTTTTAAAAACATATTTTTTAATTTATCCCTTTTTTTAAAGGGCGTTTCAAATTAAAACCCTATTGGGAATACACCCTTTTTTAAATTTTGGCCATTTTAATTAAAAATTTTTAAATTAAAATTCAAAATTTTTCAAATTTAAAAAACCCTTTTTTTTCCCCTTTTAAAAAATTTCCTCCCCAAAATTTTGAAATTTTCAAAATTTTTTCCATAAAATTTCACCCTTTTTTAAAACCTTGAATCAAGGTTTAATTTCGAAAATTATTTAAAAGGGCTTTTAAATTTTGGAAAACCCCCCCCCAATTGGGTTTTTTAATTTTTAAAAAATTCTTTTAAAACGTGGAACTTTTTTAAATTTTAATGAAACAAAAAAACCGTTTTAAAAAACGTCAATTAAAAGGAAATTTGGGTGAAAGTAACTTTTTAATTTTTTTTGGTAGGTTTTTATAAATTTAAAAAATCGTTTTTGAAAAAAAGCCCATTTTTTTTCAAAAAAACCCCAATTACCTTTGAAATCCCCATTTTGGAAAAAATTTTACAACCCTAAACCCAAAAAATTTTTTTTAAAGGGAATTTATAAACCAATTATTTAAAAGCCCTTTAAAAAAAACGATTTTTTTTTAAAAATTAAAAGTTGCAAAAAACCCTAAGTTAAAAAAAAACCCTTTCAAAAAGATAAAAGGGACACTTTTATGCGGGTTTGGGACAATTCCCAAAACCCAAATTTTTTTTAATTAATTTCCCCCTTTTTAAATTTAAATTTTTCAATGAGTTAATAATTTTTGTCCAAAAAATTTTAAGACAAAAAAGTAGTTAAAAATTTATCCCCAAGGAAACTTTTTAAATTTTAAAAGGGGGTTTTTTTAAAATATTTTTCGGGAAAAATAAAAAAAAATACTTGTGTAAAAAACGAAACCGGGAAAATTTTATTACCTGTTTTTCCAATTTAAAATTAAATGAAACCCCTTTTTAACTAATTTTAAATTTTGGGGGGCATAAAAATTTTAATTCTAAAATTTTTTGAATTTCCGGGAAAAAGCAAAGAAAAAAACAAAAGTAAAAATTTGGGTTTAAAATCCAATTAATGATGGAAAAAATTTTTGGTTAAAAATATTTCATAAATTAAAAACCGGAAAAATTTTTCTTTTATTGAATACCCAATTAAATTTATTTTTTAATTTTTTTTTTAACTTTCCAAAAAAGAATTGGGCATGGGGTAATCCCCAAAAAAAAAATTTCTTAAAAAAAAACCAACCCAAAAAATATTTATTAAAAGGTTTTTTAAAATAAAAAATTTTAAACTTAGAAACAAAGGAACCAACAAAATTTTTTACATTTTTTTTAAATTTTAATTATAAGTTTTTCCCTAAAATTTTAAACCCCCCAGAAGCCCCCAAAAGGAACCCCTTCAAACATCGCAGTCCCCCAAATTTTGGACGGGTTCAGGTTTTGGTTTTTGGAAATTGCTAAGGCGAAAACAAAAGAAAAAAAATTTTATTCCCCTTGGGGTGTATTTTTTTTAATTTCCCAACCGTTTTTTAAAATCAAATTTTTAAAAAGGCTCGGGAGTTTTAATTAAAATTTTAATGAATTCAAAAATTTGGTTAAAACCCCCAGAGATTTTGGAAAAAAATTTAATTAATGGGGTTTTTTTCTCCCCGGAAAAATTTTGGATCAAATTGGAAAAAAAGGGGTTGGCCGGGTTTGGTACCAAAAAAAAAGAATTTCCCAAAGGGAAAGGGGGAAGGTTTCTTTTTTAAAAGACAACTTTTTGAAATACCCTGGGGGAACCCAAAAACAAAACTTAAAAAAATGTATTTTAATTCCTTTCTCTTTCCACCCCATTTTCCCAAATTTTAGGGAAAAGGTGCCCACCCCCCTTCGGTTAAAAACTTAAAAAGTTAAAAAATTTTACCATTTCCCTTGGGGAAAAGGTTTCCCCAATTCAAAATTTCCCCCAAAAAATAAAAAAACTCAATTGGTTGGGATTCTGGGAGGAGTCCTTTTTAAAATTGAAAAGAAGAAAAATTTTTCTTTTAAAAAAGCAAAAAATTTGGAATAAAATTCAATTTTTGTGGGAAAAATTTATCCTAAAAGGGAAAAAAACCCTTTTTGGGAAAAGTTGGGAATTTAAAAATGGAAATTTAAAGTACCTTAAAAAAATTTTCCTTTCCCTTCGTTTTAGTTTGCCACTTGTCCATTAAAATTTTTATTTTCTTTTAAAATTATGTTTCGAAAGGGGGTGGTTTCAATTTTTTTTAAAAAAAATTTCCGAATTGGGAAAAAATTTGGGGGGTTGGGAATCCCCCAAAACCAAGTGAATTTTTAAAAGTTAAAATTCCTTAATGTAAATTTTAACCCAATTTTTGGGACATTCGCCCTCTTCATTTTTCCTTTTTCCATAAAACAAAAAATTTCTTAAAACTTTTATGTACCTAAAAATTTTCCCCATAAATTTTTTTTCCCATAAACTTTTTAAAAAGCCATAAATTTTAACATTAAAATTTTTTGTAAAAACCTTTTTTGGCTAACCCAAGGCCTTTAACCCAAAAAAACCCGGATTTTAAACCTTTTTAACCAACTTTCCAGAAACAGGCCCCCATACTTAAATAAAAGGGGGCTTCTTCAAAACTTCAGGGGTTTTAGGTTTTTCGTTTTTTTAAGTTTTCCCCTTTTTTAAAAACAAAAAACCCAAACGAAATAAAATTAATTCTCCACCCTTTCAAATTTTTTAGTTTTTTAAAATTTTTCCAAAAAAATTTTCCGGGGAAAAGTGTTTTTAACCCCGGTCATTTTTTTTGGAGGGGGTTTTCCCGGAAGCCCAATAATTTATTTACAAATACCCCTACCAATTTTTTAAAAAAACCCAAATTGGATTCCAATTTTTCCCAAAATTTTGGAAATTTTTTTTAAATTAAATTTTTTTAATTTTAATTTCACCCAAGGTTTCCTTTTGGGAAAATAAACTTCCAAATCAAATAATAAAATTTAATTTTTTTTAAAACCGAAGGGGTTTTGGGAAAAATTTCAAACCAAAAAAAAAAATTAACTTAAAAAAGGAAAGGTTTTGGAAAGGGTTTTGTTTTTTTTAAAAAGGAAAAAACTTTTTTTCCGCATCCATTCCCTTTTTGACTTTCGGAACCCCCAAATTCAAAAAAACCCACCCCTTAAAAAAAAAACAACTGAAAATTTTTAATTAAAAATATTTTACCTTTCAATTTACAATTCCCAAAACCTTTTTGCACTGAAACCAAAAAAAATTTTTTTGGGGGTTTAAAAAAAAGTTTTTTGAAATAAAAAAACCCTAAAAAAACCTTCTCTTTAAAAAAATTGGGGTTAAATTAAAAAAAAACCCCGTAATTTTTTAAAAATCCATTAACTTTTCCCCAAAAATTGAAAAGGGGTTCCCGGGCCAAAAGTCTTTATAACCAACCGGATCCAAACCTTTTTTAAAAATTTAAAAAAAATTTTTCTTTTTTTCAAAACTTAGAAAAAAAGGGGTTTAAAAATAAAATTTTTCTGTTGGATTTTAAAAAAAAATTTAAACATTTTAACCCAAAATTTTAGAAAAAAAATTTTAAAAAGGGCCCCTGAAAAATTTATATTCACAAAAAAGGAAAAGAAAATTTAAAAATTTAAGCCTTTTTTCCCCAAAATTATTTTAATTGAAAGGCCCCAAAAGGTTCCCCCCGGCTACTTTGAAAAGTTTTCAAAAAAACAGAAAACCCCGGGGTAGGGGGGGTGGGGGGGGTCTTTCACCCCATTCCTTTCTTTCAAAAAACAGAGCGGGGGGATAGGGTATAGTGGGGTTTTAAAAATTTTGGGGATTGAAATATTCCCCGGGAATTTTTTAATTAATAAAATTTAACCCCGTTTTTTTGGCCCCAAAATTTTCCCAACGTCCTAATACTACATTACTTCTTTTTTTCCTGCAAGGACGGAGATATCGGGACTACAAAAAGAGTTTTCAAAAACCGCCCTTTAAAGAGGAATTTCCCAACACCCTCGGGCATTTTATTCCCTCCCCGTTTTTTTCCCCGGGAAACAATTAAACCCCAAAATTTTGGAGCAAAAACCGGAAATTTTCAAAAAATTTTAAAAAAATTTTTTTTAAAAAGAAATTCGCAACCAATTTTTTTTTAAAAATTCACTGTAGTAAAAATTAAACTACTTGTTTTTATTTTTTAAATTTTTTTTAAAAAATTTTTAATATTTAAATTTATTTAAATACATTTTTTTGCCCTTACAAAGCAAAAATTTTAAGAAATTTTGGGGGAACTAATTATAAAAGTTTTGGAGCAAAAAACCATCATCGGGTAAAATTTTGGCCCCTTGAAATTTTCTGGACGACTTTTTAATATAAAAGGTTTTTAAAATCTGTTAATAAAAAACCCTTTTAATTATTAACTGGGTTTGTTTTTTATTAAATTCCACAAACCCCCTTTTCAAAAAATTTACTTCTGTACATCCCCTCTCCAATAAACAGTAATACAAAAAATTTTAAACAGCCCCAAAACCAAATTTTTTAATTGAGACTTTTTTGGTGTTGGTTTTAAAAAGGGAACCTTAATAAAGTATTGAATTTTTAAGTTGGAAAACAATTTTTTAAAAGGTTTTAAAAAAGAATTTCCCTTTAAAACGCCTGCCAATCCGCCCCTTGGGCGAAATCCCCAAGGCTTTTTTAATTTTAAGTTTTTTTTCAAAATTTTGCAAAATTTTGGGTTTTTAAAAATTAAAAAAAAAATTCCCAATAAAAAAAGTTCAACCATTAAAAAGGATTTAACCGTATTTGGTTTATGGCCAAAAAAAAAGGGGAAAAGGCTTTTTTTAAAACCAAAAATTAAGTAAATTTTTTTCCGTTACGAAAAAAAAACGGGGGATCTCCCGGCGTTTACTTGAAACTTAATTTTTAAAAGGAAAAACGAAAACCCAATTTGACAAACCAGGCTTTTTCCTTTTCCCGGTTTTTTTAACTAAAAAATTTTTTTTAACCTAATTCAATAAAATTTTTTCCCTAAATTTTCAAAACAAAAGGTAATAAAACGGGGTTTTTGCTTGGGATAGATATTAAGCCTTAAGAAAAGGGGGTTGTATTTTAAATTAAGGGGCCAAAAAAGGGAAAAATTCCCGGAAAAAAGCACGCAAAAAGGGATTAAATCGGGGGTTTTGAGGAAAGGGGAGTTACAATAGAAAAGGGGCCCCCCCGAATTTCCCCTGGGAATGAACTCCGTTTTCCCCAAATTTTTTCTGAAACTTACCCAAAAAGATTTTTTAAAAAATTTAAAAGGGTTGTTTTAATTGTTTTTGGGCAAAAGAAGGGAAAATTTTTTTTTAAGTGGGTTTGTTCCGGGGCTTTTTGAAAAAAAACCGGCCGTTTTGGTTAAATAGAATTTTAAAAAATTTAAAAAGTTAACCACTAAAAAATAGAATGAAAAAGGGGGAAAAAGGTTGTCAACGTTTCGTTTTCATTTTTAAAATAAATAAGAATTTTTTTTTTTTTTACTTATTTCCTTTTCACTACCCGAAGTTAAAGGGGGATAAATTTTTTTTCCTTTAATACTTAAAATTTTTAAAATTTTTTAAATGAAAAAATTTGGTTTTAAATTTTTAGGAAAAAAATTCCTTTTTCCCCCCTCCCCTATGGCCCGGTTTAAATGATTCTTTTCCCTCGGGCCCAGTTTTTTTTTTGGGTTGGTTGCCAAAAACTTTTAAAAATTGAAAAAAAGTGCTTAACCAAAAATAAAAAATAAAACCTCAAGGAAAGTAATGAAATTAAAAATTTATTTTTTTGTATTTTTAAATTTCAAATTTAAAAACGCCTTTTGGGGTTGTGAAATTCTAAGGGGTTAGGTTTAAATTTTTAAAATTTTGGGTTTTTAATTACCTTAGGGGGTTCAAATGACCTGAAACAATTTTAGGGTAAATAGCAACTTTTTTTAAAATCTTTCAAAAAGTTAAAAATCCAAAAAATTTTAAAATTTTTATGTTTTATTAAAAATTTTTTAAAATTTAAAAGTGAAAAAAAACAAAAAAAAAGTATTTAAAAGTTGTTAAACTTTTCCCAAAAAAACAAACGGGTTTCCCATTTGTTTAGAAAAGAAAAAAGTGTTTTTCCCTTAAATTAAAAAACCCCCTTGTGGCGTAATAATTAAAAAATTTTTTTTCCCCCCATTTTCCCCAAACTATCCCTGACCTTTTTTTCCCCCAAATGGTTAAAAGGCCCCTGGGTTGACTTTATCTAAAATTTCCCCCAAATTTCCCAATTATCAAAAAACCCTTTTTTTTTTTTTAAAATTGGTTAAAACAATTTTTAATGACATTTTTTAATATTTAAAAAAAAAATTTAAAAGGTAAGACCCCCAATTCCCTGCCCCTTCCGGGAAATTTTGTATTTATTCCCATCGCTAAAATATAATAACATTTTTTTAACCCCTCTGGTCCTTAAATTTAATTTTATGGCCCCCTGGCTTCCCAATACTTTAAAAAAATTAAATTTAATTTAAATTTTTATACCTCGTTTCTGGCTCCGACCTTTCCCCTTTGGGGTTTAGTATTTCCCCCCTTAAAGGGCCCCCTACCAAATTTTTAAAGTACGGTTGCTATGCCTAAAAAAACATTAAATTTGATTTTTAAAAAAAAAAAGGAAAATCGAAAGTTTTTTTTTATTAAGCATTATAAAAAAATAAACCACATTTTGGGGTTTCACATTATGTTTTACATTTTACATTTTCCCCTTTTGGGAAAGGGTTAGATTTGGAAAAATAAATTTACATATTTGAATTTGGGGGTTTATTTCTTTTTTCATCTTCTGCCCTGGGGGCAGTGCCCTGTAATTCGACCCCGGTTTCACAGATTTAAAACCCCTTTGGAATAGGGGCCCCCCTGTTTGATTGAAGATATCAAAAAAAATCTTTTGTTACAAACGCGGGACCCTTTTTCAGGTGGATTTCCAAATTGCAGGATTTTAAGGTTCACTTCAAAATTCATTTCGCTGCCCCAAATGGGAAAAGTTGTATTTATGTAAATTTAATTTGGTTTGAATAAACCCCTTCAAAATTTTAAAACAAAAATTAAAAAAGGCCCAAAAATAAAATTGTATTATTTTTCATATTATATATAAAATTTAAATTCTTATATTTTATAAAGGGTATTATACATTTTTAAATTTTTTTAAACTTTGCCCCAAAAATTTCCACAAAAAATTTCCTTGCACTTTTTTAACAGCCCCTAAAAAAACCCCAAAGTTTTTGCAAAAATGTTTACAAAATTTTTTGTATGTTTTAAATTAATAAAAGGGTTTGTAAATGCATGTTTTTATTAATTTTTTACTACAAATTTTTTAACCCTTTGGGTAACGCTTTTAAAAATTTAGTAAATGGGAATAAAAGTAGTACCCCTACCGATACCGTCCCAAACCATAAAATTTATTCCCCCCCAAACGCTCCAGAGTTAAACCCAAAGGTTCATGACCGACCCCCGCGTTGCAATGACAACCGTTTACTCTACCTACCTCGGTTCCAATCAACAATGACATATGGATTTTTCACCTTTTTTAAACCGAATTTTTTTAAAAATTTCCCAACGAATGGAAAGGGGGAAAATTTCAGCCCCCCTTCCCAATGCTTTGGTATTTTTTTTAAATTTCCCACAAAGCTCAATTAAACCTATAAAACGAAAATTTCATGCGGCCCAGCCTACGGAAAATAAAAAAAACCCTTTTTGAAAATAAAAAATTGGGTTAGGGGATTTTTTGGGGGATGGGGGTTTGTAGATTATTAAAAAGGTTTTTTTATTTTTTTTCAAAGTAAAGGGTTCCCCCTTCGATTTAATTAAAAGGAACAAAAGCACAAACTTTAATTTTTCCCGGGGACCTCTTAAATCTCTTTTTTTTCCTAAATCATAAAACCCCGGTCCTGCTCCGGGGCTAAAAAATTTTCCCCTTTTTTTAAAATAAGGGTTTTGGCAGATGGGAAAACTGCCCTAAAATAATTTTAAAACAGGGGGGGGGAAGTGCAGTTTCTTTGGGTTAAAAGTTTCACAAAATTTTTTAACAGTAATTTAAAAATTTTAAATACGCACAAAAGAAAAATTTAAAAAATTTTCTTTTAAAAAATTTAAGGGAATTAAGCGAATAATTTCCCACAAATTTTGTCTTTTTTTATTTTAGGCGGAGTTTTAAATCAAAAAACCTATCACTTGAAAGGCGGGGAAGCTTTTTTAAAGTCTGTCGCCCTGCCTCACGATCCCTGGGGAAAATAAAAATTATCCAAAACTTTGTTTTTTATATGAAGCTCATTTTTTTAATTAGAAAAAAAGAGTTGATGATAAGCATATAACCCGGGGGGTAACTTTCCGAACAAAATTTAAAATTTGTTTTCATGGTTAACCCTATTTTTAACCCGGGAACAAAGCAGAATAAAAAAATTTTAAAAAATTGGTAAACCCAAAATGAGCATGTGACTTTTTTTAATTAATAATTACAACAAAAAAAACCCGGAGTGGAAGTTAAAAGGGTTTAAAATTTATTTCAGGTCACTTTTTTTGGTTGAAACCCTTCCAAAGCTCCCTGTATCTTTTTTTAAAACTGCCATAAAAACCTAACAAAATTTAAGAAAATTTTAAATTTTTACCCATGTGGCAAATATGTATGGAGAAAATTCTCCTTAGCCAAATTTTTGCGGGAAAAAAATTTTTTTCCCTAGAAAAAAAATATGTTTATGTGGGGAAATTGTACCCCAAATTTTAATTTTTTCCGAAACGAAATTTTTTTTACGATTATTCTTTCTTATTTTGGAAAAAATTTGAGAATTAAATTTAGTATAAATTTTTAATTTTTGCATAAAAATTTTCAGCAAGCCCATTTTTAGGGCGACACTGGGGGAGGGCGTCCCGGGTGCCAATTGTACATAAAATTGGGGGCATATTTGGGCGACGTTTAAATTTTTTAAATTTTAAATAAAATTTTCAATCGCTTTTAAAAATTTGGGTTTTTTCTGGTTCACCCCGGGCAACAAAAACTTGATTTAAACACAATTAACCCGTCTGCACTTTAAATTGGCAGTTTGGGTTTTTTTTAAAAATTTGGCCTCCACGGCAAGGGCGAAATAATAAGAGTTTTATTGTGTAAGGAACTTTCGCCCGGGTAAAAAAAATAAACTAGAAAACGGAAGCTAGTTGTGGCCTTTTTCCGCGTAATACTAAGATTACCAAATTTTTTTAATTCCAACATTCAGAAAAACTCTTTTACAATAAGGCACAAGTTAGATGGCAAAGTGTAAAAGGTACTTTGGGCATCAGAAAGTAAACAGTAATCAAAAAAGCTAAATAAGTACATAAGTAAGAAGCCACAAAAAAGCCCTTTAGCAAAGTGAAATTAAACAGTAAAAAACAATAGAGTAAAAAAAACCTTAAAATTTTGAAAAATTGTAAAAAATAACAAAAATAAAAATGCCCTAGAAAGGTTAAAACAACTAACAAATATAAAAATTTTTTAAAAATCAAATCAAAGTTTTCCCAAATTTTTCCTTTGGTAACACATAATTTTTTTTTCCAAAATTTTAATTAAAAAATTGTTTGTTCGAAAAACGGGCCCACCCCCTAAAGAAAGGGGTGGGATCAGGATTTTTTCCCCTTTCCAACCTTTCCCCCAAAACCCCGCCCAAAAAAAAAACCCTTTCCCAAACAAAAAAAGGGGGGATCAATGGAGGATGATTTATTGAAGTACAGAAGCCCGGGTGGCTGCAAAGTAAAAAGTGAAGAGTAAATTGAGACTGGAGGCCCCTTGGAGAGCCCGGGAAGGGCTGAAAGGGCTTTTGACTTTGTGAAATAAAAGAGACCCTCATATATTTTGGGGGGGTGTGGGGTTAGAAACCGTGAAAGATCCCTTTTTTCTAAACCCTACTTTTTCCGATATGAGTGTGTTTTTTAAAAAAATCTCCTTTTTCCCATCGCTTTATGTTATTAAACCGAGACGTTTTGCCCCTGAAATTGGAAAAGTAGGGTTAAATTTTTAATAGAAATTATAAATGCAAAAGTGTTTCCTTTTTTTTGTTTTTGTTTTCCCCCCGGTAAACGTTCAACCGATTGTATTGAAATGTTACATAGAAAAATCCCTTAAAATCCCGGGGAATATTCGTTTTTTCGATAATCCCTTTTGGGCTACGTTTCCACTGGTCAACAAAGAAAGTAAAAAATCCCATCGGGGGTCTACAGCGGGCGAAATTATCAATTTTAAAAGAATCTTTTAAATGAAATTTAACTTTTTTGGTGAAAAAATTTTTTTTGGGGAAACCAAAACCCTTGAAATTTTTAAATTCCTTTAAAACCAAAAATTTAACGATTTTTTTTTAAATTTAAAATAGTGTGAAAGCTTTGGGAAGTAACAAGAAAAGTATCAACACTTTTTATGTAACCCCTTTTCCCAAAAATTTAAAAAAATTAAAATTTATTTACCCAAAAGAATCCCTTTGAACTGTATTTTTTTTAAGCAAATATAAAGGTAAGCACTCTTTGGTCATTATAAATAAAACAGGCGATTTAATACAAAGTTTTCAAACCCCTTTTACAATAATTTGAAGACTGCCCATAAAACTCATTTTAAATGTATTTTGACACAATTAGGCCCCCAAGACCTGAAAACATATTTTTTTCTGGAAGGGGAAAAAAAAAATAAACTATGGAAAAAGAAAAATACTAAACCGAAATAATTTTAAGGGCCCAAATTTAAAATCACATTTTGTCAGTTTTTAATTGAACGAACAACAAGGGAAAATTTAAAACTCCCTCGAATTTAAAAGGTGCTCACATTTTGTGAACCCTAAAAATTCGTGCAAAGGGGCGGGGATAACTGCAAAGGGAAATTTTGGCAAAAAAATTTTTGTAATTAATAAAATCTTTTTAAAAGAACATTGCTTTTCCAAATTTTCAATCTATTTATTTTATCAAAAATTTAATTTCGTAACAAAAAAAATTTGTGTTTAAATATTTCAACTAAAAAAGGGTTTTTAAACTTTTGTTGAGCCCAAGGAATCCAAAAGGAAAAAGGGGGTTTTCCAATATTTTTTTTTTTTAATTTATCTAATTTCTGTTTTTCAAAATCGTAATTTGAAAGTTGAAAATATTTACATCGTCTTTTTTTCCGGGAGAAATTTTAAAAATAAATTTTTTTCCCAAATTTTGAAATTTGAGGATACTTAAAAAAAATTGATTTTAATTTGTCCACCTTTCCCTTCCCATATGGCTGAAATGTGAAAAATTTTGACTAAAAGGGGACAACTTTTGCTTTCAAATATTTTTGCAGAAATACATTTTTCCCAAACCAATAAAGCAGTTTTACAAATGTTCATCTTACTCGTCTTAAATCAACATTTTTAAGAAATACTGGGGGACTACATGCGCTTTTGGTTGTAATTTTTGAAATTTAAAATTTTAAAAATTTAAGAGCAAAAAAAGTGGGCTATATATTTATAATTTTTTCCCAATTCTAAGAAAAAAATTAAAAAAAAAATACCGAAACCCTATATCAAAGAAATTCTGTCAATACGGGCGTCACATCCCAAATAAAAGACACTACATGACAACGGCGAATTTTGGAAATAACTATTCCTAAAAATGTTAGGAGGAAATTAAAAAATTTATGCATTTAAAATCATGAAATTTTTATTTTTCCCGGATTGAAATTTCACAATAAAAACTTGAAGCATAAGAGATCCTAAAATTATATAATATTTTACGAGAAATAGAAGTTAAAAAAACTTTTTTTTTATCCAATAAAATTTTAAATTTAGCCCGCAACAATGTTTACCGCCAAAAAAATTTTTTAATAAAATTTTTTTTAAAATAGGGGGGGTTTTAAATTTAAATTAATAGACTAAATGGGAAATTTAGTTTTTGCAGCTCAAGAATGTGTTTAGGGGAAGCAAAAAATAAACATCTAGAAATTTTTCCCGGGGTGACAGTATTTAAAGTAAAATTTAAAATAAACAGAAAACCTCTTAAACAAAATAACTGTAAAACACAATGGGGTTTTTGTTGTTTTTTGCGACCGTACAAGGATGGCCCCTCAGCTGATTAACCCGCATTAACTGGAAACCCAAACAACACCCACTCATTTGGTGTCAATCGGGCTTGGGGTTTTTTTCTCTTAAGAGACAAAAAATTTGTATAACAAAAGTGTTTTTTTTTTGTTTTGGGGCGCCCGGGGTACAAGGGTTTTGGTTTCTAAAGCTGTTAAACCCGCATAAACGGCAACCAACAACATCCCACTCAGTGGGTAAATCTGGGTTTTTGGTTTTTAGTTTCCCCTTTAAAAAACTAAAATTTTTATTAAATTAATCGTCAACAAAATAAAATAAAAAGGGCCCTATTAAAACTAGGCAAGTTTTAAAATAAACTACTTTTCTAAAAAATTTTACTGTTACTAATTTTTTGGGTTAAAAAGCCTTTTTAAACAAATTTTTAAACTATCTAACTATAAATGGGTCTATTTAACACAAAGCCCCAAAATTCAAAAATCCATCTGTCACGACCACGGATAGAACCATTAGTTTTTGTCATTTTTCCACTAGTTTTTTTCTGAAACCCCCACCCCTTACTATTTGCGTCCGGCCCCCATTTTCCTTAAAAGGGCCCACTGGCGTTTCCCCAGAACATTCCAGGGGGGAATTTCCAAAACCCCCTCCCCCAAAAAAGAGGGGGGCCCCCAAATTTCGCTTCTCTTCCCAGCAACGCTATTCATCCAATTTAACCCCTTTTGATCGGGGGGTCAGCCCCCCCTTTTTTGAAACAATTTTTCCCACACTCTCAAAAAAAAATACTTTTTCCCCACCTTAGACAGAAATTTTTTTAAAAAAAAAACAACCATTATAAAAGAAACTGCGTACCCTTTTTTTGGTTTTAAAACTTTTTTTTTTTTGTTCAAAACGGGTTTCCCTTGAACACAAATCAATAAAGCATTACCCCTTTTTTTTTTAAAAAAGTTAAAAATAGTTTTCACGTTAAAAACTCACTTTTTTTCTTTTGGGCCAAGCTTAAGTGGACCCCCTTGGAGGGGTTAAAAAGGGACCCCCGGGCCCAAATAGCCAATCACGACTTTAATTGGAACAGTTTTATATGCTTCTGTTGTACTAAGGAAATTACTTCCCCCTTTGACCTTACGTTACGCCAATATAGAGTATTAGCTGGTCATTAATGTAGTTTGGTCAGGGGAAATATGATTACTCCAAAAGTGAAAAAAATTAAAATACGAAAAAAACCTTAAATAAGTATACACCTTTCAAATGAAAATATGGGCCAAGAAAATTAACCCCACAAATTCGAAAAATTGGTTTGGATTAGTTTCCCCTGGGAAAATACAAGTAGTTTAAATGCTTTTAAGGGTTTACTTATATTTTTAAGGAAAGTATAATCTTTTTTTAAAAGGCCCTTTTGGGGAAACATAAGAGTTTTCTTAAATGGTTATTTAAAGAGTTCCGATACAATGAAAAAAACCCGACCGCAAAGGAGCCGTAATGAAAATTTTTTAAACGATCAAAGGAATGAGATGCTGTGGACAGAAAAGGGGCCCGAGGTACCTTTGCTTTTCTTATAAAAATTTGAAATGCAACCAAGAAAATGAGAAACTTTAAGTTTGGTTTTTAGAAATTTTTTTTTTCTTGGAATTTTTTTAAAAATGAAAAGGGCCAACACGGTACTTTGACATTCGTTTTTGGTTTAAAGCATAAAAAAAATTTACTTTTGAAAAAAAATTTTCATTTGCTCCAAAATACTATGGGTATTTTATTGTTAAATTTTTAAAAAAATTTGACCGGAAATTTTTTAAAAAAATTAAATAAAGGGGTAAGAATTTGGGCAGAGGGTAATAGAAAATTCATTTATTAAGGGTTTTAAAATATAGGAACTGTTTTGATGAAAAAATCTGCCCTTTCCATGCCCTAAAAAAATTCTTGTCACAATTCTGGTTTTAAAGTAAAAAAAAAAAAGGATACCAGGGGTTTAGAAAACTTTTTAAAATTTAGGCAATACATACATTTCCTTTTTCTATTACATCAAATTAGAAAAGGAAAAATTTAAATAAATGTACAAAATAAAAAAATTTATTTGTTTTTTTAATAAGTGGGAAATTGAGTGAATATTGTTGAGGTAAAAGTTTTTCCTCAAACTTAGGCTTTTTTAAATTTTTTTTCGTCCAAACTCCGACAAACCAATTTTTTTTCTTTTATTATCAAGGGGATTTGTTTTAAAACCTTGGGAAATTAAAATACGAAATTTTTTTTTTTTAAAAGAAATTTTTTAAAAAATACTTAAAATTTGGGTTTCCATTTGTCCTGTTTGGGCCTAAAAATTAATAAAAAAAAGACCCTAGATACAACAATGATTTTAGACCGTTTTTTTTTTAACATATTCTCTTTTAACATTTTTTAAAAAACTTTAAAAAATTTGAAGAGAAAGTTTTCACTTTTAAGCGACTAGAAATTTTTAACTTTTTACCTTTAACATTTCCTAGTTAAAAATGTGACCCACAGTACAATATTTACCCCTCTCATAAGGTACAGTTCTCACTTTTCTGGGCTGAAAAAAGGGGTTTTTAAAATGGGCAATTTTATAAATTTTTCAAAAACCCTACGGCAAATTTATAAAATCTAAATTTGCGTCTTTTTTTGGGTTTTTTTAAAATTTTTTATGTTATTTCACACATCTAATAGGCTGAGTTTGATGGAAGCCTATCTTTTACCCCAAGGGTTAGGGTTTAAAATGCATTGCGGGACCACAGAAAACAAGAAAATGTAAAGCTTTTTAAAAGTTAAATTAAGGTTCAAACTTTAATAAATCTCCCCAAACCCAAATATGCTAAAAAGTGTTTGTCGATGTCAACAGTTTTTTTAAACCCTTTCAAAAAATGAACAAAGCCCAAATATACCTTTTATAAGATTTTTAGTTCTCAAATTCGGTTTTAAAAAGGTATGCTCACCAAAAAAACCCAATTTTCTTTGGAAATTTTTATTCATGAGCTTAAAAAAATTTTAAAACCCGATACAAATACTTTTCACAAGAGTTGAAAATTTAAACCCTATTAAAAAGTAATGTCGGCAAATAGATTTTGGAATATATTATACGAGACTTTAATTAAATTTTAAAAACCGTGGATAATATAATACTCGTTGCAAGAGAAGTCCCTCATTTGGGGCCCCAATTCGGGAAGGAAAACGGGCCGAGTTTAAAAGGGGCCCAAAACCGGCTGCTAGATTTTTGCTTCCCCGGAAATATTGTTTAAAGGTCGTTTCCTGCTCTGCTCTTTTGACTTCAGGTCATTTTTCCTTTACGTGCACCCCAACCCTAAAATTTTTTTCTTGGGAAAAAAATTTAAAACTTTCCCAAAATAAAGATAACGTTTAAAGCCGCCCCCTTGGGTTTTTGGTTTTGATTTAAACACAAGGGTTGCCCTAAAGCTTTAAAAATTAATTGAAATTATATTTTTCTTAAAAATCATATTTTCCTTAGCTCGACACTCAAAAACAAAATCAATAACAATTTTAAATAAAAACCTTTTAAATTTGTTTAAACTTTCAGCCCTTCCCTTTTTGGGGTTTTAAAAATAGTGAAAACTATTATTTATTTTTTCGGAATTTTAAATTTAATTATAGGGAAAAAAATTTTATGCATTTAAAAATTAAAATTTTGTTTCCAAATTGTTTTTTTAAAAAAAAAAATTCGGGATTTCCCCCCAACATGTTAGGGATAGGGAAACATTTTCCAAAACTTTTTAAAATTTAAGAAAAATTTAAAAAAAATTTTAAAAAAAATTTTTAAAAAAAAAATTTCCCCCAAAAAAAACCGGGGGGGGGGGAGGGAGGAAAAAAAAACCCCCAACCCCCCCCCCCAAAAAAACCCCCCCCCCCCCAAAAAAATTTTTTTTTTTAAAAAACCCCCCCCCCTTTTTCCCCCCGGTTCCCCAAAACCCCCCAAATTTTAAAAATTTTTTTTTTTTTCCCCAAAAAAAAAAAAAAAAAAGGGTTAAAAAAAATTTTAAAAAAAATTTTTAAAAAAAAAACCCTTTTTTTTTTTAAACATTAAATTTTTTAAAAATTTTTTTTTCTTATTTAAAAAATTTTTCCCCTTGGGGCCCCGGGGGTTTAAAAAAAAAAAATTTTTAAAAAAAAAAAATTTTTTTTAAAACCCTTTTTTAAAAAAAAAAAAAAAAATTTTTTTTTAAAAAAAAATTTTTTTAAAAAAAAAAAACCCCCCCCCCCTTAGGGGTTTTTTTTAAAAAAGGGGGTTTTTTTTGGGGGGAAAAAAAACCCCCCAAAAATTTGGGGGGGTTTTTTTTGGGGGTTTTTTCCCAAACCCCCCCCAAAAAATTTTGGATCGGAAAAAAGGGGAAAAAAAAAAAACCTTGTGGGGGGGAAAAAAAAAAAAAAATTTTTTTAAAAAAAAAAAAAAAAAACCCAAAAAATTTAAAATTTTTTTTTTATTTTTTAAAAAAAAAAACCCCCCTTTTTTTAAACCTTATAAACCTTTAAAAAAAAAGGGGGGGGGTTTTTTAAAAAAAAAAAATTTTTAATTTGGGAAAAATTTTTTTTTTTCAAAAAATTTGGGGAAAAAATTTTTTAAAATTTTTCCCCTTAAAACCTTTAAATTTTTTTTTTTTTTTTTAAATTTTTTCCAAAAAATTTTTTTTAAAAATTTTTGGGGTTTTTTAAATTTTTTTTTAAAAAAAATTTGGGAAAAAAATTTTTTTTTAAAAATTTTTTTTAAATTTTTCCCCCCCCCGGGTTGGGGTTTTTTTTCCCCCCCCCCGGGGGGCCCCAAAAAAAAAAAATTTAATTCCCCCGGGGGGGCCCCCGGTTTTTCCCGGGAAGGGGGGTTTTTCTTTAAAATTTTTTAAAAAATTTTAAACCTTTGGGGGGAAAAACCCCCCCTTTTTTATCTATTTTAATTTCATTTTAAAGGGGAAAATTTTAAAAAAACCCTATTAATAAAAAAAAAAAATTTCCCAAAACTTTAATTTTTATTTAATTTAAAAAAAAAAAAAAAATTTTATTTAATTTTTTTTTTAAAAAAAAAAAAAAAAAAAACCCCCCTTTTTTTGGGGGGGGGGTTAAAAAAAAAATTTTTTTCCCCTTCCCTTTTATTTTGGGGGGGAAAAACCCCCCGGGAAATTTTCTTTTTTAAAAAAAAAAAAAAAAAAAAAAAAACTCAATTTGGGGGGGAAAAAAAAAAAAAACCCCCCAAAAAATTTTTTTTTTTTGGGGGGGGTTTTTTGGGGAAAAAAAAAAAGGGGTTTTTTGGGTTTTTTGTCGCCGAATTTTTGGTTTTAAAAAAGGGGGGGAAAAAAAAAACCCCCCCCTTTGGCCGAAAAAAAAAAAGGGGGGGGTTTTAAATTTTTTTTAAATTTTTTTAAAATTTTTTTTTTTTTGTTTTTTTAATTTTTTAAAATTGGGGAAAGGGAAAATTTTTTTTTTTTTTTTCCTTCCCTTTTTAAAAAAAATTTTTAAAAAAAAATTTTTTTAAAAAAAAAAAAAAAAACCCCTTTTTTTAAAAAATTTTTAAAATTTTTTTCCCAAATTGTTTTGGTTTTTTTTAAAATTTTTTTTTTTTTAAATTTTTTAAAAAAAAATTTAAATTTTAACAAAACAAAAAAAAAAGGTTTGGGGAAAGGGAAAAAAAAATTTTTAAAAAGAACCCAAAAATTTTGGGAAAAAATTTAAATTAAAAAAAGGGGCGTAAAAAAAAAAAAATTTTTTTAAAAAAAAAATTTTTTTTTTTTAAAAAATTTTAAATTTTTTAAAAAAAAAAATTTTTTTTAAATTTTTTTTTTTTTTTTTAAACTTTTTAGCAAAATTAAAGTAAAAAATTTTTAATTTTTTTTAAAAAATTTTTTTAAAAAAAAAATTTTTTTTTAAAAAAAAAAAAAAACCAAAAAAAAAATGTTTTTTTTAAAGGTTTTTTTCCCAAAAAAAAAATTAAAATTAAAGGGAAAAAAAATTTTTAAAAATTTTTCCTTTTTTTTTTAAAATTTTTTTTCCCCCCTTTTTGGGGCCCCTTTTTTTAAAAAAAAAAATTTTATTTTGGCCCTTTTAATTAAAACCCAAAAAAAATTTTTCCCCAAAAACCCCCGGAGTGACATGCATTAAAATTTTTTTTTTTAGTTTTTGGAAAAATTTTTGTTTTTTGGGGGGGGGAAAAAAAAAAAAAAAAAAAAATTTTTTTTTTTTGGGGGGTTTTTTTTAAAATTTTAAAAAAAATTTGGTTTAAAAAAACCCCTTTTTTTAAATTTAAAAAAAAAAACCCCAAAAAAAAAAAAAATTTGGGCCCCCCCCTTTCCCCCCGGGTTTTTTAAAAAATTTTTTTTTTTAGTTTTGGAAAAAAAGGGGAAAAATTTTTTAAAGGTTTTTTTTTTTTTTTTAAAATTTTTTTTTTTGGGGTTTTTTTTAAAAAAAAATTTTTATTTGGTTTTCTTTTGGAATTTTTAAAAAATTTTTTTTTAATTTTTTTTTTTTAGGGTTTTTTTTAGGGGGAAAAAGATTTAAAAAAAAAATTTTTTTTTTTTTAAAAAAAAAGGGGAAAAAAAAATAAATTTAAAAAAAAATTTTTCCCCCCCAAAAAAAAAAATTTAAAATAAAATTTTTAAAGGGGGCCCCCCCGCCCCGGGGGGGGGGAGGGAAGGGGGGAAAAATTTTTTTTTAAAAAAAAAGGGGGGGGGTTTTTTTTTAATTTAAAAAAAACAAAATTTAATTTTTTCAAACCCCCACCAAAAAGGGGGGTTTTTTTGGAAAAAAAATTAAATTTTTTATTTTTAAAAAACACCCAACCTTAAATTGGAAGGGTTTTTTTTATATAAAACCCGGTTTTTGGGTTTTCCCCCAACCCAAATTTTTTTTAAAAAATTTTTTAAGGGTTTTTTTTAAAAAGATTTTTTTTTGGGGGAAAAAAATTTTAAAATTTTTTTAAAAATTTTTTGGGTTTTTTTTTTTTATTTTTTTTTCCCAATTTTTTTGCCCCCCCAAAAAAAAAAAAAATTTTTTTAAAAAAAAAAAAATTTAAAACAAAATTTTTTAAAAAAAAGGGGCCCCCCAAAAAAAATTTTTAAAAAAAAAAAAAAGAAAAAAAAAAATTTTGGGCCCCCCCTTTTTAAAAAAAAAAAAAACCCCCCAAAATTTAAAAAAAAATTTTTTAAAAAAAATTTTTAAAAATTTTTTAAAAATTTTTTTTTTTTTTTAAAAATTTTTTTTTTAAAAAAAAAAAAAAATTTTTTCAACCAAAATTTTTGGGGTTTTAAAAAGGGAAACCTGGACCCAAAAAAACCCAAAAGGGAAAATTTAAAAAATGTTTTAAATTTTAAAAAATGGAAAAAAAAAAATTTTTTAAAAAAAAAAAAACTTTAAAAAAAAAATTTTTTTTTAAAAAAAATTTTTTTCCCCCCCTTTTTTTTTTTTAAAAATTTTTTTTTTTTTAAAAAAAAAAAAATTTTCCGGGAAACCCAAAACCCCTTTTTTTTAAAACCCCTTTAGGGTTTTTAAAAAAAGGTTTTTTAAAAAAAAAAAAAAAATTAAAAAAAAAAATTTTTTAAAAATTTTTTTTTTTTTTAAATTTTTTAATTAAAGGAATTTAATTAAAACAAAAATTAAAAAAAAATTTTAAAAAATTTTTTTTTTTAAAAAAAAAAAAACTTTAAAACCAAAAAAAAAAAAAAAATTTTTAAAAAAAAAAAAATTTTTTAAAAAAAATTTAATTTTTTTTTTTTTAAATCAGTTAATTAATTAAAAAAATTTTTTTTTGGGGGGGGAAAAAAAAAAAAAAAACCCCCCCCTTTTAAAAAAAAAATTTAAATTTTTTGGGGGGTTTTTTTGGGGGAAAAAAAAAGGGGCCCAAAAGGGGCCCTTTTTAAAAATTGGAAAAAAATTTTTTTTTATTTTCCCTTTGGAAAAAGGGTAAAACCCCCTTTTTTTAACCGGCCCCCCGGTTTTTAAAAAAAAATTTTTTTTGGGGGGGGTTTTTTTTGGGGGGGGGGTTTTAAAGGGGCCCCCCAAAAAAAGGGTGGGGGGTTTTTTTTTGGGGGGAAAAAAAAAAAAGGGGGGGGGGGGGGGTTTTTTTTTTAAAAAAAAAGGGGGTTTTTTTAAAAAAGGGGGGAAAAAAAACCAATTTTGGGGAAAAAAATTTTAAAAAAAATTTTTTTTAAAAATTTTTTTTAAAATTTTAACTTTTTAAACCCCTTTTAAAATAAACCCCCGGGGTTTTTGGGGAAAGGTTAAAAGGGGGGGGGAAAGGGGGGCCCCTTTTTAAAAGGGGGGGGAAAAAAAAAAAAAAAGGGGCCCCCTAAAAAAAATTTTTTTTTTTCCCAAAAACCCCCCAAATTTTTTCCCCAAACCCTTTTTTTAAAAAACCAAAAAAAACCCCCCCCAAAAAAAAAGGGGGGAAAAAAAACCGGGGAAAAAATAAATCGGGGAAATTTTTTCCTTTTTTCAAAAAATTTTTTTAAAAAAAAAGGGGGGGGTTTTTAAAAGGGGTTTTTTTTCTTTTTTTCCCCCCCTTTTTTTTTTTTTTTTTTTTTAAAAAAAATTTTTTTTTTTTTTTTTTTTTAAAAAAAAAAAATTTTTTGAGAAATTTTAAAAAAAAACCCTTTGGTTTTTGGGCCCAAAAAAAAAAAAATTTTTTTTTAAACCCAATTTTTT
>NC_060213.1:14542500-14545000 GCF_021130785.1 Homalodisca vitripennis
AAAAAAAAAAGGGGGAAAAAATTTTTTTAAAAAAAAAAAATTAATTTAAAAATTTTTTTTTGGGTTATTTTTTTTCCCCAAAAAACCCCCCTTTTTTTTTTTAATTGTTTTTTAAAAACCAAAAAAAAAAAAAAACCCAAAAGGGGGGGAAAAAAAAAAATTTTTAAAAAAAAGGGGGGAAAAAGAAAGGGGGGGCAACCCCCAAAACCCCCCCAAAAAACCCCCCTTTTTTTAAAAAAATTTTTCAAGGGGTTTTTTTTTTGGAAAGGGGGAAAAAAATTTTTTTTTTTTTTTTGGAAAAAGGAAAACCCAAAAAAAAAAGGGGGTTTTTTTTTTTTTAAAAAAAAAATTAAAAAAAAAATTTTTGGGAAAAAACCCCCCCCAAAAAAACCCGGGGTTCCTTTTTTTTTTGGGGGGGGGACTAACCCTTTCCCCTTTCCCCCGGGTTTTTTTTTTTAATTTAAACCCCTTTTAAAAAAAAAAATTAAAAGGGAATTTTTGGGGTTTTTTAAAAAAAAAAAAAAAAAGGGGAAAAAACCCGGGGCCAAAACCCCCCCATTTCCTAAACCCTTTTTTTTTTAAAATTTTTAAAAAAAAAATTTTTTCCTTTTTGGGGGGTTTTTTTTTTAAAAATTTTTTCCCTTTAAAAAAAAAACCCCCCTTCCCTTTTTTTTTTAAAAAATTTAAAAAATTAAAAAAAAAAAGGAAAAAAAAAAAAAATTTAAAAAAAACCCCTTTTTAAAGGGGAAAAGGGGGGGGGGAAAAAAAATTTTTTCCCCAAAATAAAGGGGTTTTCCAAATTTTTTTAAAAAAAAAAAAATTTAAAAAAAAAAATTAAAGGGTTTTTTTTAAAAAAAAAAAAATTTTTTTAAAAAAAAAAAAAAAAAACCCCCTTCCCCTAAAAAATTTTTTTTCCAAACCCCTTTTTTAACTTTGGTTTTTTAACCCAAAAAACCCCCCCAAACAAAAATAAATTTTTTTTTTTTTTTAAAAGGGGAAAAAAAAGGGGAAAAAAAAGGGAAATTTTAAAAAATATTTAAAAAAAAAAATTTTAAAAAAAAAAAGGGGCCCCCAACCCCCCGGAAAAAACCCCAAATTTTTTTTTTTTATTTTAAAAAAATTTTTTTTTTTTTAAAAAAAAAACCCGGGAAAAAAATTTTTTCCAAAATTTTTTAAAAATTAAAAAAAAAAAAACCCCCCCGGGGTTTTTTAAAAAAAATTTTTAAAAAAAAAAATTTAAAAAAAAAAGGGGCCCAAAAAAAAAAAAATTTTTTTCCCCCAAAAAATTTTTTTTTTGGGGGGAAAATTTTTTAAACCCAAAATTTTTTTTTTTTTTCCAAAATTTTTTAAAAAATTAAAAGAAATTTTTAAATTTAAAAAAAGGTTCCCCAAATTAAAAAAAAATTTTAAAAAAAAAAAAAACCCCCCGGGGGAAAAAACCCCAAAAAAAAATTTTTAAAAGGGAAAAAAAAAGAAAAAATTTTTTTAAAAAAAATTTTTTGGGGGTTTCCCAAAATTTTTTTTTCCCAAAAAAAAATTAAAAAAAAAAAAAAATAAAAAAATTAATTTTAAAAGGGTTTTTTTAAAAAAAATTTTTTTCCCCCCCCTTTTTAAAAATTTTTGGGGGTTTTTTTTAAAATTTTTTTTAAAAAATTTTTAAAAAAAACTTTTTTAAAAAAAAAGGGGAAAATTTTTTTTTTTTTTTAAAAAATTTTTTTTTAAAAAAAAAATTAAAATTTTTTTAAATTTTTTTGGAAAAAAAAGGGGTTTTAAAAAAAGGAAAAAAAAAAAACCCCCCCCTTTTGGGGAAAATTTCCCGGGTTTTTAAAAGAAATTTTTTTAAAAAAAAAAAAAATTTAAAAAATTTTTTTTCCCATGAATTTCCCTTTTTTAATTTTTAAATTTTTTTTAAAAAAAAAAAAAAGGGGAAAAATTTTAAAAAAAAAAAAATTTAAAAAAAAAAAAGGGAAATTTTTAAAAAAAACCAAAAAAAAAAATTTAAAAAATTTTTAAAAATTTTTTTTTTTAAAAATTTTTTTTTTTGGGGGTTTTCCTTTTTTTTTTTTTTTCCAATTTAAAAAATTTTTTTTTCCCCCAAAAAAAAATTTAAAACCAAAAAAAATTTTTTTAAAAAAAAAAAAAAAAAATTTTTTTTAAAAAAAATTCCCCCAAAAAAAAAATTTTAAAAATTTTTTTTGGGGAAAAAACAATTTAAAAAAAAATTTTTAAAAAAAAATTTTTTTTTTTTTAAAAAATTTTTTTAAAAAAAGGGGGGGAAATTTTAAAAAAAAAAGGGAAATTTTTTTTTAAAAAAAAAAAAAAATTTTTTTAAAAAAAAAATTTTAAAACCCTTTTTTCCCCCCCCCCTTTTTTTTTTTTTTTTTTTTTTCCCCCTTTAATTTTTAAAAAATTTTTTTTTTTTTTTTAAAAAAAAAATTAAAAAAAAAATTTTAAAAAAAAAAAATTTTTAAAAAAAAAATTTTTTGGGAAACAAAAATAA